>NC_080166.1:15688083-15898359 GCF_950295315.1 Erinaceus europaeus | reverse complement strand
TTATTTTTTACTTGTGATTAATTGTGGGCTACAAAGTTGTCAGATTACAGTGTATAGTTGCTTAATTTTCTTTTCTTTATTTACTTTCTTTTCCTTCTTTTTTTTTTTAGAGATAGAAGTGGAGAGGTAGAGAGAGTGAAAGAAATTACAGTGCTGAAGCTTCCTCCAGTGTGGTGGGGGCTGGGCTTGAACCTGTGTCGTATGCGAGGCAGACTGTCCACGTGAGCTATTTCCCTAGCCTCTTTACATTTTACTTTGATGAGAATGAGAGAGAGAAGGGGGGAGAGAAGGAGAGAGGAGAGACAGAAGGAGAGAACAGAGGGGGGAGAGAGAGAGAGAGACACCAAAGCACTGCTTATCTTTGGCTTATGGTGTTGCCTGGGATTGAACCGGGAACTTTTGGAGTCTTGGGCTGAAAGGCTGGTGCTACTGTTTCTGTGCTATGTCCATGAGCCTCTTCTTTTTTATAATGTGGTG
The DNA here is from genome assembly GCF_950295315.1 of Erinaceus europaeus. NCBI lineage: Eukaryota > Metazoa > Chordata > Mammalia > Eulipotyphla > Erinaceidae > Erinaceus > Erinaceus europaeus. The sequence goes on along the minus strand of NC_080166.1, from coordinate 15,897,882 downwards.
TCAGGGAATGAACTTAGAGCCTCACACAGGTGTGACACCCCTGAGCATCCTCTCTGCTTCAACATCCATCATCATCATCACTTTGAGAAATAAACACAGAGGAGAGACAGACACAGAGACAGGGCATAGCACCATTTTAACATCCATGGAGCTCCCCGCAGGATCACTGTTGGTCCTCCCTTGTGGTGCTGGGGCTAAAACCCTGGGTCCCAGGGTCCATTTCTAACCTTCTGAGAAGTCTGCAGACTGTTATCCACTGGAGCTGGACCAATTTGCATTCCCACCAGGGCATTCTCGTTTTATAGAGAGTACAGTTAGGGTGAATCGCCATCCATCTAAATTTAGGAGTTCTCCAGGAAAAATAATGCATATTTATGAAGAGGATGGGGCAGGCTCTCTTGAAGAATGAGCTGCAATCATGGCCTGTGTGTAAGGCACTGATCGAGAAAGTCTGAGCGGAGAGGCTGTGAGGAAGGCAGCCAAGGAGGGGAAGAGGACACTGACTAGTTCTGCGCAGCTGCGGGCCGGCCGATGCCCCTGTCGGCTCACTGGGATGTCTAAGCCTTTGCTTGGCCCAAGCCAGGCCACGAGAAGTCATTTAACTGCAGAATGGGGAGATGGGTGGTCACATTTCCCAAATTAGGAGCTTCAGGCCAGTTTGATTTTGTTTTTCCAGGTCCCAGAGCCCATCAAAAGGGAGTGAAAGGCTGCAAAATGTTGGGTTAATATTTTGTATTTATTTATGAATGTAGGATGTATCACCACTGGGGTTATCTCTGGGGTTTGGTGCCTGCAGGATAAATCTTCTGGTTCCGGAGGCCTCTCCCCTCCCCTCTCCTCCTCTCTTTTCTTTTCTTTTTTTATTTTATCTTTCTTTTCCTCCCTCCTCTTCTTGTCTTTCTTCCATCCTTTCTTTTTCTTTCTTTTTTTTTTTTTGCCTCCAGTGTTATTGCTGGGGCTCAGTGCCAGCACTATGAATCCACTGCTGCACTATGAATCCTGGAGGCTGCAGGTGTCTCTCTTTCTCTCTCCCCCTTCCCTCTTGATTTCTGTCTCTATTCATTAAACAAATAATTTTTTTAAAGAAAAGAAATCTCTCTCTATTTTTTTTTTTTTTTTTTTTGCCTCCAGAGTTATTGCTGGGACTCAGTGGCTGTACTACGAATCCCCTGGTCCTAGAGGCCATTTTTCCCATTTTGTTGACCTTGTTGTTGTCATTATTATTATTGTTGTCATTGCTGTTGTTGGATAGAACAGAGAGAAATTGAGAAAGGGGGAAGACAGAGAGGTGGAGAGAAAGACAGACACCTGCAGACCTGCCTCACTGCTTGTGAATCGACCTCCCCTGCAGGTGGGGATCCGGGGGCTCGAACTGGGATCCTTACGCCGGTCCTTGAGCTTTGAGCCATGTGCGCTTAACTTGCTGCGCCACCGCCTGACTCCCCGAAATATCTTTCTAGGGCATGCTCCATTCTGCTTTCAGGGCTCCTCTCATGAGATTAATCTTTTGTTAGGATGGTAAGGTAGCTCACTGGAATAGTGCACTGCTTTGCCATGTGTGACCTAGGTACAAGTCCGGCCCACTGCATTAAAGAAGAAGGAAACTTTGGTGCTGTTCTCTCTCTCTCTCTCTTTCTCTCTCTCCAGGGTTATCACTGGGGCTCAGTGAGGGGACTACGAATCCACTGCTCCTGGCCACCTTTTTTTCTCCATTTTTATTGGATAGGACAGAGAGAAATCGAGAGAGGACAGGAAGACAGAGAGAGGGAGAGAAAGATAGACACTTGCAGACCTGCTTCACCGCTTGTGAAGCGGCTCCCCTCCCCCCCCCCCCCCCCCGCAGGTGGGGAGCCAGGGGCTCGAATCGGGATTCTTCCCTCCTGCAGGTGGGGAGCCAGCACTTGAACCTGCGTCCTTGTGCATGGTAACATGCACTTAACCAGGTGTACCACCTCTCTCTCTCTCTCTGTCTAACACACACAACAACAACAACAACAACAACAACAATGCTTAACTGGTTATGACTTGGTATAGCTTCTCCACCTGCAGGAGGAAGTTTAAAGAGCAGTAAAACAATGCTTCAAGTCTCTCTCTCTCTCAATTTCTCTCTATCTCTATCCAAAAATACATGAAATAAGAAACACACACACACACACACACATACACATTTTAACAAGGCGCAATACCTTTGTTTCCCTCCAAAGTGCCTCTTTGACAAAAGGTGAACTTTTGCTTTTTCCAGATAGAAGAAGGGGACGTGGAGCTAGCATAATGGGTACATATGTGGAGGGCAGGGGAGAGTCACCACTAGGCCATGGACCTTCTCCTGGTGTCATCACACCATCCATGTGGTGCCAGGGCTCAAACCGAGGTTGTGTGCTTGGCAAGGCTGGTGCTCTGAAGTCTCTTTTATTCATGGCTGCTTCTTTCTCATGGCTGGAGATCACTCCCCTCCCCCGCTGCAGATCTAGGCAAGAAGAAAGTGTCTGCATGGTGGGATGGTGGCCCCTCAGCCGCCCTGAATCCCCTCTGGCCTCATGGTGAGTCAGGCATTTACAGGAAGAGCCACCACCATGCTGCCCTCCTAAACTGTGTTTTTTTTTTTTTTTTCCCCTGACCACTCGACCACACTTCCTCTCCAGACAATGAAACACTGGAAAATGGGTGTCAGGCCGGGAGGGAAGGCAGAGAGGAAGGCACAGAATCACCATTCCTGGGTCCCCGAGTCATTGAGCAAAGGGAAACAGAGAAACACCACCACTCTCTGCATCCAAATTACACTCCGACCCCCAGAGGCGGGAAATGAGTCTGTCCTCAGCTGACATGCCGTCTCTCCATTGAAAACGAGTCTGAAAACAAGAAAAAGAAAAAAGTCTGTTTTCAGCGTCTGGCCCTTCTGCCGGAAGGTGAATTTCGGCATCCAGTTTTATTTAGCCTTCCAGGTTTCTAAAGAAATAATTGGGGAGGGGGGTGGTGCTGTTGGTGGCAGACCCAATAGAGTGCACATGTTCACAAGTTACAGTGGGCAAGGAAGCAGGTTCAAGCCCCCTGGTTCAAGTCTACCTGCGGGGGGGGGGGGAGGGGCGGCTTTAAGAGCAGTGAAGCAGGTCTGCAGGTCTCTCTCGCTCTCTCTTCCCTCAGCTTCTCTCTGCTTTTATCTAAAAATAAATTATATGTTAATTATATATACATAATAAAGAAATACCTTTGCTCCTCCTGCTCCTTATAAAAGAAAGAGCTGGCCAATTATTGGTTTTTATGGACTTAAAGCTTTGAACAAACAGTAGATTTATTATAAGAGATTTATCTTTTCTTTCTTTCTTTCTTTCTTTCTTTCTTTCTTTCTTTCTTTTCTGGGAGACACTGGGCGGAAAAAGAGAGCAGAGAACTACTCTGAAGTCAGGGCTTGCACTCAGGGTATTACGTATGCAAGGCCCAACTGCAGAGACCCCTTCCTGCTGCAGGTATAATTGTCTTCTCTCTTTAAAAGGCCTGTCTGGGGCCAAGTGGGTGGTCACCTGGTGTCACATATTAACTTGTGAGAGGCTGTGTTCCAGCCCCAAATCCCCACCTGCAGGGAGGAACTTCACAGGCAGCGCAGAGCTGTAGGTTGCTCTTTCTCTCTTTCTCTCTTTCTCTCCTTGATCTCTCGCCTTCTATCAAAAGGAGGAAAAAAGAAAAACAAAACAAACAAACAAGGAATGCTAGAGTTATGCAAACACCAGGCCCCAGAGATAACCCTAGTGACAGGAATATACAAGATAAAGTTAGAGATGATAGATAGACAGACAGACAGACAGACAGAATGAACCTAGGACCCCCTGCATGCACGTTTGACCTACTTCCTGCTCCACCACTTCCCCCAGTCACATTATTTTCTTTTCTTTTTTTTTAAATTTTATTTTTATTTATTTATTCCCTTTTGTTGCCCTTGTTGTTTTATTGTTGTAGTTATTATTGTTGTTGTCGTTGTTGGATAGGACAGAGAGAAATGGAGAGAGGGGGGGAAGACAGAGAGGAGGAGAGAAAGACAGACACCTGCAGACCTGCTTCACCGCCTGTGAAGCGACTCCCCTGCAGGTGGGGAGCCGGGGTTCGAACCGGGATCCTTATGCCGGTCCTTGTGCTTTGTGCCACCTGCGCTTAACCCGCTGCGCTACAGCCCGACTCCCACATTATTTTCTTGAAACTTAAAATCTACCTGGGCAAAGGCTGTGCAGACCCATGAAAGTGGAAGACAGCTGAAGATAGATAGATGGAAAATATGGGAGTGATTAAGAAGCAGTATGCGGGGCTGGGTTGTGGCGCAACCGATTAAATATATCACCATGCACAAGGACCTGGGTTCAAACCCTTTGTCCCCACCTGCCAAGAGGAAGTTTCACAAGTGGTGAAGAAGTGATGCAGATGGTTTGCTTTCCCTTTCTCGCTCTCTTTCCTTCCCTGCCCTCTTAATTTCTCTCTGTCCTAGGAAATAATTTAAGTAAGGAAGAAGAAGGAGAAGGAGAAGGAAAAAGGAGGAAGAGGAGGAGGAGAAGAAGGAGGAGAAGTTGCAGCAGCAGCAAGGTCTTTGGTGACAGTGAGAACCCAAGCCACACTGTGTTAGACTCGGGCCGGAGTTCCCACTCTGCCTCAGTAGCTGACTTGAAGTCTCACGCAAACAGTCCCTGCACCACGCAGAGGCCTAGCAATGGCACCTTCTAGTTTCCAGCAGTGTCCTCAGAGAGAAGACATTTGAAAACAAGCTGTGAGCTGGGAGATGAACTCTGGGAGGCCTTCCAGCCACGGCAGGTATCTGAATCTCGCTAGAGAGACTAGCTGGGCCAAGCTCTCTCCTTGGACTCCAGAGTCCCCAAGTGTCGGGGTGCCCACATGGAAACTCAAGATATTCCAAAACAGGCTCCCACTGGAATTATTCTTGGCTGTGGGGACAGAAAAAAGCCTGAGACATTTCCCTCTGGGAAAATCGTTCTTTGCTTTGCTGATCAGTGAGAGCTAGAGGGACCAAGGGGCCTTCTGATGCTTACAGAGAAGGGAACATTTTCCATTTTGGGGGGGAGAGGGAGAGAGGGGGGGAGGGAGAGGGAGGGAGAGGGGAAAAGGGAAAGACAGGAAGAGGGGAGAGGGAGAGAGAGAGGGAAAGGGGAGAGGGAGAGGGGGAGAAAGGGAGGGGGAGGAGAGGGAGAGAGGGAGAGGGAGGGAGAGAGGGAGGGGAAAGGGAGAGAGGGAGGGGGAAAGGAGAGAGGGAGGGGGAAGGCAGAGAGGGAGAGGGACAGAGAGGGAGAAGGACAGAGAGGGAAAGGGGGAGAAGGAGAGAGAGGGAAGAGGAAAGGGAGAGAGAGGGACATGGGGAGAGAGAGGGAGATGGGGAGAGAGAGGGAGGGGGGGAGAGGGAGAGGGAAAGGGAGAAGGAAAGGGAGAGAGAGGGAGAGAGAGGACTCTGGAGACCAGCCCCCTCCCACCTGTGGCTCCCAGGAAGCGTGGGTGGGGGGTGGCCTTTCCCCAGCCAGGTCTGGGTGTCAGCAATCACAGGGATCCTCAGGTGACCCCATGGGAGGGCGGCCAGCCTGGCGGGAAGCTGTATGCAGGGCCTCCATCTGGGGGTGAGGCTGGGGATTGTTTCTCTGGGAAAGGAGAAGAAGCAGGGATTTCTTTCTAAAATGAGGCAGAGGGAGATATCCCAGGATTCCAGTGGGATTGTTCTGAGCAAGGAGATTCACATTCTGATCTATCTTCACAGAATAAGTTCTGCTTTGTTATTATTTTTATTTTTATATTTATTGATTTATTTTCCCTTTTGTTGCCCTTGTTGTTTAACATTGTTGTGGTTATTGATGTCATTGTTGGATAGGACAGAGAGAAATAGAGAGAGGAGGGGAAGACAGAGAGGAGGAGAGAAAGACAGACACACCTGCAGACCTGCTTCACCGCCTGTGTGTGGGTGAAGGTGGGAAGCCTGCAGGTGGGGAGCCGGGGGGCTCGAACTGAGATCCTTATGCCAGTCCTTGCGCTTTGTGTCACCTGCGCTTAACCCGCTGCACCACCGCCTGACTCCCTATTATTATTATTTCTTTAGATCTATTTTCTGTATGTCATGTGAGGCATATCCAGAGAGAAAAAAGGGGGGGCAGAGCTCACTTTGGCACTGGGCATGGAACCTGGCACCCAGCCAACCATGTGCAAGTCCTGGGCTCCACCTGCTGAACCGTCATCTACTTCCCCTGCCCAAGATTCTTCTTCTCTTCATCTCTGCTGAGGTTTAGAAACTCTTTCAGATTTATTACTATTACTACTATTAATTATTAATTCCTCCAGGATTATCAATGGGGCTCGGCACCGGCACTATGAATCCACTGTTCCCGATGGCCACTTTTTTTCTGTTATATTTGACAGGACAGAGAGAAATGGAGAGAGGAGGGGGAGATAGAGAGGCGGAGAGAAAGACAGACACCTGCAGACCTGCTTCACCACTTGTGAAGTGACCCCTCCCCCAGCAGCTGGAGGCTCGAACCTGAATCTTTGCACTTTGTACTATGTGCACTGAACCCGTTGTGCTACTGCCTAGCCCCCCTTGGATTTATTATTTTAATAAAGAAGTAATGGCATGAACTTAATCAAAAAATTGTCAACCCATATCAAAGATGTTGGGAGCACTGTGAAGGTTATTGAGGCAGGGTGAGGGGCACAGAGCCTTGCTGGTGGGAGTGGTGTGCAGCTATATGCCCCATTATCTGATAATCCTATAAATCCCTAATCTAATAAACACACACACAACACACACACACACACACACACACACACACACACACGATTAGTAATAAGACTGAAAGCCACAGAACTCCTAGAAGAAAACGTTAGAAAATCTCTTTATTTTTATTTATTTTAAAATTTTTAATTTTATTTATAAAAAGGAAATACTAACAAAACCATAGGATAAAAGGGGTACAACTCCACACAATTCCCACCACCAGAACGCCTTATCCCATCCCATCTCCTGATAGCTTTCCTTTTCTCTAACCCTCTGGGAGCATGGACCCAGGGTCATTGTGGGATGCAGAAGGTGGAAGGTCTGGCTTCTGTAATCGCTTCCCCACTGAACATGGGCATTGACAGGTTGATCCATACTCCCAGCCTGCCTCTCTCTTTCCGGGTCTCTGGGGAAGTGGGGCTCCAAGGACACATTGGTGGGGTTGTCTGTCCAGGAAAATCTGGTTGGTATCATGCTGGCATCTGGAACCTGGTGGATGAAAAGAGAATTAAGAATAAGGAAATTTCCAATGGAGGGGATGGGATATGGAACTCTGGTGGTGGGAACTGTATGGAATTGTACCCCTCTTATCCAATGGACTTGTGGATCATAATAAAAAAAAAGCAGCAATTCATTGCAATGTGCACTTAGTAAAAGATGCAGACTTCCTGGGCTGACTGCAGGAGCCTAACCACGTTATCAAAAGACAACTATTGAGATGGTCTTTCATGGAAACAAAGCCCTTGGAGAACAATCCCTGCCTTCTTCTGGGCAGGCAATGGCTTAATGTAAGGAGTATGAAACCGAGCCCTGGTGCCAGAACTAGAAGAATAGGCAACATTTAGAAGAGAATACCCTGGCGCCTGCCAGTCCCCATGCACATTTTTCTTTCTTTTTTAATTGTGAGATTTCTATGAACAGCATTGTGGGTGGGTTGCAATATTTTGGCGCCACCTAGTGGCGATGAGCAGAACGTCTTTCCTCGTTAACTCCCTGCTGTGTAGCAAAGGAATGGCAGCAGGGCCCAGGGATGGAGAGTATTTGTAGTTCTGAAGGCGCTGCACAGCCCGGGTACAAGCTGTGAAAAAGTGGGCAAACCTACGGGAACAGTAGAAGTAACGATACTCACGAGTTTTAATGGCTAATTGCTTATTTATAGTTTATTCAGTCCTTGAAAGACTCAGTGAGGAAGGTATTATAATTTGCCTTGTGTGTTTGTGATCTCACTGTTCAAGGCCAGATTTTTCAGAGAGAGAGAGAGAGGAGAGAGAGAGGGGGAGAGAGAGAGAGAGAGAGAGAGAGAGAGAGAGAGAGGAGAGAGAGGATAGAGAGAGAGAGGGAGAGAGAGAGGAGAGAGAGAGAGAGGGAGAGAAAAAGAGAGAGGAGAGAGGGAAAGAGTGAGAGAGGAGAGAGAGAGAGGAGAGAGGGAGAGAAGGAGAGAGGAGAGAGAGAGGGAGAGAAAGAGAGAGAGGGAGAGAAAGAGAGAGAGGGAGAGAAAGAGAGAGAGGGAGAGAAAGAGGGAGAGAGAGAGGGAGAGAAAGAGAGAGGAGAGAGAGAGGGAGAGAAAGAGAGAGAGGGAGAGAAAGAGAGAGGAGAGAGAGAGGGAGAGAAAGAGAGAGAGGGAGAGAAAGAGAGGAGAAAGAGAGAGGAGAGAGAGAGAGGGAGAGAGAGGAGAGAGAGGGGGGAGAGAGAGAGAGAGAGAGAAGAGAGAGAGAGAGAGGAGAGAGAGAGAGAGAGAGGCATCACAGTACTAGAGTTGACCCCAGTCATAAGTATTCCTATGTGGTATGCACCCAGGGCTTGAGCCTAGGCCCAGCTCATGACAAAATAGGTGCCCTACCCTGTGAGCTATCTTGTCTATTCCAAGATATTATTTAAAAAATATTTTATATTTGTTATTATTTTTTATATATTTAAAATTTTTATATTTATTTTCCCTTTTGTTGCACTTATTATTTTTACTGTTGTTGTAGTTATTATTGTTATTATTGGGGAGTAGGGCAGTAGTGCAGCGGTCTAAGTGCATGTGGCGCAAAGCACAAAGATTGGTGTAAGGATCCCAGTTCGAGCCCCTGGCTCCCCACCTGCAGGGGAGTCGCTTCACAGGTGGTGAAGCAGGTCTGCAGGTGTCTTTTTCTCCCCCTCTCTGTCTTCCCCTCCTCTCTCCATTTCTCTCTGTCCTGTCCAGCAATGACAACAACAGTGATATCTACAACAATAAAACAACAAGGACAACAAAATGGAATAAATAAATAAATATTTTAAAAAATTATTGATGTCGTTGTTGTTAGATAGGACAGAAAGAAATGGAGAGAGGAGGGGAAGACAGACTCCCCTGCAGGTGGGGAGCTGGGGGATCGAACCGGGTTTCTTTTTTTTTTCTTTTTTAATTTTTAAAAAAAAATTTTATTTATTTATTTTCCCTTTTGTTGCCCTTGTTGTTGTACTTATTGTTGTTGTTGTTACTGATGTCGTTGTTGTTAGATAGAACAGAGAGAAATGGAGAGAGGAGGGGAAGACAGAGGGGGAGAGAAAGATAGACACCTGCAGACCTGCTTCACCGCCTGTGAAGCGACTCCCCTGCAGGTGGGGAGCCGGGGGCTCGAACTGGGATCCTTACGCTGGTCCTTCCACTTTGCGCCACCTGCGCTTAACCCGCTGGGCTATCTCCCGACTCCCTTTGAACGGGGATTCTTATGCCGGTCCTCAAGTTTCATGCCATGTACACTTAACCCACTGTGCTACAGACTGACTCCCATATTTATTTTAATCAGAGAGAAACAGACACCAGAGCCCTGCTCAGCTCTGTATTATGGTGGTGCTGGTGATTGAAGCTGGGACCTCAGAGCCTCAGGAACACGAGTAATTTGAGGGACTATTATTCTGTCTCCTCAGCTCCTAAGATATTATTTTTACCATCAGTACGTCACAGATGAGGAGGCTGGACCGTGGAGAGCTTTAGAAAACTGACAAGGCTTTCACTTCTGGTTTGCAGAAGACAACAGCTTTCCTTAACTCACAGAATTCCAATTTTAGGTCTTTTCTCCTTGGGTTATGGAATTAGCTCTGCCAGGGTTCTGTGGAATGATTGGTGGGGCTCAGGGATTTCCCCAAACCAAGAAACTATCAGCAGAAAGCGGTTGGAGAAAATAGTTAAGAATGGATGTCCCGGGAGTCGGGTGGTAGCGCAGTGAGTTAAGCGCAGGTGGCGCCAAGCACAAGGACTGGCACAAGGACCTGGGTTTGAGGCCCCGGCTCCCCACCTGCAGGGGAGTCACTTCACAGGCGGAGAAGCAGGTTTGCAGGTCTTTCTCTCCCCCTCTCTGTCTTCCCCTCCTCTCTCCATTTCTCTCCGTCCTGTCCAACAACAACGACAAGAACTACAACAGCAACAAAACAACAAATGTGACAAAAGGGAATAAATAAATATTTTTAAAAAAGAAGAAGAATGGATGTCCCAGGGTCAGATTGGAACTAGGTTCAAATCACACCCCTGTCCGTTCTTCCTCCCGGGTGTTAGGGCAAATCACAGTGTCCTCTCAGAACCTCAGTTTCCTCTTCTGTAGACTGGGGGTGACACTGACGGGAGAGCTGATGTGGAGTGGGGTGTGCGTGTGTGGCATCTGTCAAACAGGGGACATGGGGTGGGGGTGTGTGATCAGACTCCTAGTCCCATTTATTTCCCTAAATATGGTATAGCTTTCTTTAAAAAATGTTTATTTGTCTATTTTTAATTATTTTTAAATTTTTAAAATTTGTTATTATCTTTATTTATTGGATAGAGAAAACCAGAAATCAAGTGGGAGGGGGGTAATAGAGAGGAAGAGAGACAGAGAGATACCTGCATCCCTGCTTCACCACTCGTAAAGTATATATTTTATTTTAATGAGCAAGAGACACAGAGAGAAAGAGAGAAAGGCCCACAGAGAGGGACCAGAGCACACTTCCGCTCTGACCATTATACTGTCTCTCCAGCCCTCTATGAGAGAGAGAGAGAGAGAGAGAGAGAGAGAGAGAGACTAGAGCACTGCTTAACTTTGACTTATGGTGGTGCCGGGGATTGAACCTGGAACCTTAAAGTCTCAGGAATGAAAGTCTTTTGCAGAACCAGTATGCTGTCTCCCCAGACCTTCCCTCTTCTCTCTCAGATGAGAGAAACAGTGTCCGGCTTCCTCTGGTGTTTTCCAGATTTGCTTCCCTCTCAGTGATGGGATAAAATAAGATTCCTAGTGACAAACGCTTCCGGACTTGGTGGCATTGGGGTTCAGAGCCCTCTGGCTATCTGCCCCTCTGGCTATCTGGTTACCACTCTGAGAGGATGGACCAAATTCTTTATGAGGTGCAGAAGGCGTAGTAACTGCTTCTCCACTGGACATGGGTTTTGGCAGGTCAATCCATACCCTCTGCCCCAAAGTACTGTTATTTTTTTTCCTTTAAGACTATTTTCAAATATGTCTTGCTTCTCAACCTTGCTGCAGCTCTGAACATTTTACACTAGCCTGTCAATGCCTTCATTCTTAGAACGAGAGTAATGGGATTCACCATTCGTGGTGGACATATGCGCGCGCATGCATGTGCACACACACACACTCACACACACTCACACACACAAACTCACACACACACACATACTCACACACTCACACACACACACACACTCACACACAGTCACACACACAGTCACACACACTCACACACACTCACACACACTCACACACACACACTCACACACACACTCACACACACACACACACACACACTCACACATACACACTCACACACTCACACACACACTCACACACAGTCACACACACTCACACACACTCACTCACACACACACACTCACACACACACTCACACACACACACTCACACACTCTCACACAGACACTCACACACACTCACACTCACTCACACACACACACACTCACACACACACTCACACACATACACTCACACACATACACTCGCACACACACACACTCACACACACACACCCACACACAATCACACACACACTCACAGACACTCACACTCACACACACACTCACACACACTCACACACATACTCCTTTAAACTATTGGTGATGCCTTAGGTCCAGTGGAAAAATGAAATATTTGAGGATCATGACTTAGTCTTGTGCTGGGAATTGACAGGCAGTTGACTGTGGGTTTGTTTATTTATTTTTATTCCTCCAAGTGATTTGCACAATATGCAAAATATATTTTAAGTCAAAGGTCCAGGACTGCCAGCTGAGCACAATAGCCTGTCCCCAAAGCAGGGACCACACCAGGCCACACCCTGGGTACTCAGGCCTCCTATTTAAAGTCTCCCAAACACCTACATGTCCAGTGGCTTTGGCAGAAGAGAGAGTGTGGCATCTGCAGGCCTTATTTAACCAAGCAGGAAACGGATGTTTTCCCAGCTGAAGTCCTGAAAGTCAAGAAACATTTATTTTACACTTTCTTCCCCTCTCTTCTGCCTTCCCTCCCTCCCTCCCTCCCTCCCTCCCTCCTTCCCTTCCTTCCTTCCTTCCTTCCTTCCATTCTTCCCCTTCCTCTTTCTTCCTTTCTTCTTTCATTTTCTTTCTTTCTTTCTTTTTTTCTTTCTTGCTTTCTTTCTCTCTCTCTTCCTGTCTGTCTTCCCTCCTTCATTCTTTCTTTCTTTATTTCTTTCTGTCTGTCTTCCCTCATTTCTTTATTCTTTCTTTCTCTTTCTTTCTTTCTTTCTTTCTTTCTTTCTTCCTGTCTTCCCTCCTTTCTTTTTTCTTTATTTCTTTCTTCCTGTCTTTCCTCTTTTCTTTCTTTCTCTCTCTCTTTTTCCTTCTTTCTTGTCAAAACTATGCTATGTATAAGTCAGGCGTATGCATAAGGATGTGATGCAGCCTGAATATTTTATGTTTTTCACAACCATGTAAAACCATCTCTAAAAAGCCAAAATTCAAATTACACTGATCATGACTTCAGCATTCGCAATATGACAGTCTCCTTAAGTGGTTTATGGGGTGGGAGGGGGTGTTTTAATTCAACATCACCATATCTTCCTCCTTCAACCCTAGGAGAGGAAAACCTCAAAGCAAATGGTCCAGTGAAAGCTCATTAGGAATCACGAGGCTGGATTCGACTTCTGGAGGCGGAGCTACGAGCAGCAGATCGCTTTCTCTCCTCTCCTCTCCTCTCCTCTCCCGGATCAACTAGGAATACCAAAGGAGACCACCCGGACTGAAACAAGACAGGACTAGAATGACCACAGAAACCCAGTAAATCACCCTCACCAGGTTCCAGGTGTCATCAGGATGCCGGCCAGACTTCCCTGGATTGAAGACACCACCAATGTGTCCTGGAGCTCAGCTTCCCCAGAGACCCATCCTACTAGGGAAAGAGAGAGGCAGACTGGGAGTATGGACCGACCAGTCAACGCCCATGTTCAGCGAGGAAGCAATTACAGAAGCCAGACCTTCTACCTTCTGCAACCCTCAGTGACCCTGGGTCCATGCTCCCAGAGGGATAGAGAATGGGAAAGCTATCAGGGGAGGGGGTGGGATATGGAGATTGGGTGGTGGGAATTGTATGGAATTGTACCCCTCCTACCCTATGGTTTTGTTAATTAATCCTTTCTTAAATAAAAAAAAAAAAAGGAATCACGAGGCTGGATTCCATATTCCATTTCTCTGGGGGATGAAGGAAGTCTGGGGAGTGTCAGCTTGAAAGGAATCACCTGCAGGGGGAAGGTGTCACCAGTGGTGAAGCAGGGCTGCAGGTGTCTCTCTCTGTCTCTCTTCCTTTCTATCTCTTCCTCCTCTCTCAGTTTCTCTCTGTCTCAATCCAATAATAAATAAAAACATTTTTTTAAAAAGAGAGGGACTCACCTGAAACATGAAGGCCTTCTTAAATAGGAAATGCTGTTTGTCTCTTGAGATTTCAAGTACAAACAGCCCAACCATGGCCTTTCCCAGGAAGCTTCTGCTCACATCTCCTGTCCTTTTACCTTCTCAGTTAGAATCTCTTTGATTTCTTCTTGTCCCCTTTCCTCTCTTCCTTCCTTCCTTCCTTCCTTCCTTCCTCCCTCCCTCCCTCCCTTTCTTTTTTAAATTCTTTTTTAAAAAAACTTTTTAAAATTTAATTTTATTTATTGTTGGATAGAGACATAAATTTAGAGAGGAGGGGGAGATAGAAAGGGAGAGAGAGAGAGACTCCTGCAGCACTGTTTCACCACTTGTGAAGATTTCCCCCTGTGGGTGGGGACCAGGGCTTGAACCTGGCTTCTTGAGTGCTGTAGTGCACCTGGTTCAGTGCACACACTGCCGTGCATAAGGGCTCAGGTTTGAGCTCCTGGCCCTGACCTGTAGGGGAGACACTTCACAAGTGGTGAAGCATGTCTACAGGTGTCTCTCTGTTTCTCTCCCTCTCTTCTCACCCTCCTCTCTCAATTTCTCTTTGTCCTATCTAATTAAAAAATAGAGGGGCCAGGAGGTAGTGCAGTGGGATAAGCGCACAGGGTGCAAAGCAAAAGGACTGGCATAAGGATCCCAGTTCAAGCCCCTGGCTCCCCACCTGTAGGGAGCAGGTCTGCAGCTGTCTGTCTTTCTCTCCACCTCCCTGTCTTCCCCTCCTCTCTCTATTTCTCTCTGTCTTATCCAACAACAATGGCATCAATAATAATAACAACAACAATAAAACAAGGGCAACAACAACAACAACAAAAAAGCAAAAAAAAAAAAATGGCCTCCAGGAGCAGTGGATTCGTAGTGCTGGCACCGAGGCCTTGGTGGCAAAAATAATAAATAAATAAAATAAAAAAAATACTAAACATTTAAAAATATTTATTTATTTACTCCCTTTTGTTGCCCTTGTTTTATTGTTGTCGTTATTATTGTTGTCATTGTTGGATAAGACAGAGAGAAATAGAGAGAGGAGGGGAAGACAGAGAGGGGGAGAGAAAGATAGACACCTGCAGACCTGCTTCACCACCTGTGAAGTGACTCCCCTGTAGGTGGGGAGCCAGGGGCTCGAACCGGGATTCTTATGCCAGTCCTTGCACTTTGCGCCACATGCACTTAACCCCCTGTGCTACTGCTTGACTCCTGCTAATAAACATTTTAAGAGTATATTCACTTAGGTATTATGAGTGTGAGCTGGAGAAAGAACCAGAGCATCACTCTGACTTGTGTGGTTCTGGGGCTTAAACTCTAGGTCCCATGTCAACACTTTTCCTGAGGCACTACCTTCTAGTCTGTTTTCACTTTTTTCCCTTGTTGATTTGAGAAAGACACAAAGAGAAGGAGGCACACCCCACCCCCACTCTACCACCAGGGAGCTTCCCTTGGTGCTGTGCATGGTGGCCTTCCCATGCGCACTGGGGTCTCACCTGGGCTATTCCAGATGGCACACTGTGAACTCTTCAGGTGCGCTACATACCAGCCCCTAAATACTTCCTCCTCCTCTTCCTTCTCTTTTTCTCCTTCCTTCCCCTTTTTTGACTCTCCTTCTCTTCTTCCCCTTCCCCCCTCCATCTCCTCCTCCTCCTCCCTCACCTTTTCTTCCTCTTCTCTGCTATCCTATCTTCTAATTCCTTTTCCTTCTCTTCTTCCTCTTTACCTAGTTCTCCCTCTTCTCCTCCTTCCTCTTCCTCCTTCTCCACCTCTCCAAACTTTCCTTCTTCTTCTTTTTGGTAGAAGTGATTGTTATGTCAACGGATGGAGGGATGAGAGTCATCATTGTGATTATATGTTGGGCACTGTGTAGGTGGTGGGGTGTGGAACGTAAGCACAGGGACTGAGCCAAGTTACCCTTGTTTGCACATGGCTAACTCACACCTGTCTCTCTCGTCCCCAGGGGGTGACTGGGCCATAGAAAAGCCCAGTGGTTCTGGCCCCTTTGCTTTCTTGGCTGCCTGCTGCAGTGAAGTGGGTAGGTTGGGAGGGGAAGAGGGTGAAACGTCAAGTAATTTCTCAGCATTCAAAGCCCGTCTTCCTTCTTCCAGGATGTTTCTTCTCCCTCCTCTTTAACAGAAAACATCACCTCAGCACACAGTTCCCTAAATCACCTTCCCGGGAGAGTGACACAGAGAAAACAACTTGACAGAGAAGGTCGAGGATGGTCTGGGTGCAGGCGTAGTCCCAGAGGAGGGCTGGCCCAGTTCCAGGCTCCCGCAGTCTCTGCTTTTCAGGAGGTGATGCATTTAAGAAGACTCAGGGTTGGGTGGGAGTGTCTCCAGCAGCCAAGTGTCTCAGTAGGTGGGCTCGGGGATTCTGGGTAAGAGGCAGGTCCTGGTGATCAAGGTGGTCTGGGGAACAATGACCAAATGGTTTCACTCATATGTGGAATCTAGGGAAGTGATATTCATGAACTTACAAACAACAACAACAAAAGAGCAAACTGTATCGAAGGCTTGGGAGGGAGAACTCTGGCCATTCTCTTTGGGAGCTGGGAGGGTGGGGACACGGAGCTGTGGTGGTGGTATGCTGTGGAGCTAGACCTTGTCATCCCATCATCGTGCAACCCACGATAATCACAAATTTGGAAAAAAAGATTGAAAAGGTCGTCTGGGGAAAGAAGAAAGGTTTTTGAATCTTGCAAAGTTATGATGTGAACTTGAAAAGAAAGAATTTCCATTTGGAAAAAAAATAACAGCAGTTAATATAAATATAATAAGAAATATAAAAAGAAGCAAGGTATGAGGAGGACTGTAGCTCATAGATGCACCCTGTAGTCGGTGTTTAAGCAATGTTTTTCATCAATGGGATATTCTAGGGGCTTGGTGGTGGCACATCTGGTTGAGCGCACATGTGTGCAAGGACCCAGGTCCAAGCCCCCAGCCCCCACTTGTAGGGGAAAGCCTTGTGAGTGGTGAAGCAGTGCTGCAGGTGTCTATTGTTTTCTCGAGCTCCCCCTTCCCTCTTGATTTTTGATGGTCTCTATCCAGTAAATAAATATAATAAAAAGTTGAAAAATTAAAAAATTTAAAAAGAAGGGGGTTGGGTGGTAGCGCAGAGGGTTAAGCACACTTGCAGCCTAGAACGTTCCTAGCTATGACCGTGGAATGTGAACTCAGACCAACAGGGATGCAGAGGTTACACAGGCTCTTATGCTAAATATGAATAGACATGGGCCCTAGGTCAGATCCATGAGACTTACAGTCAATAGTACTTATATACTGTTCCCATATTTGGGAGCTAATTTCTGTACTTATCCAGCTTTCTGATCCTATTCCCAACTCTGACACCATCTTCCTAGACAGGACCAGTATAAGGATCCTGGCTCAAGGCCCCGACTCCCCACCTGCAGGGGAGTCACTTCACAGGTGGTGAAGCAGGTCTGCAGATATCTCTCCTTCTCTCCCCTTCTCTGTCTTCATCTCCTCTCTCCATTTCTTTCTGTCCTATCCAACTACAATGACATCAATAACAATAACAACAATAGCCACAGTAACAATAAAACAACAAGGACAACAAAGGAAAATAAATAAATATTAAAAAACTGTAAAAAAAAATTTAAAGGGATATTTTAGTAACCAGCCTAAGAAAGTGAAGTAGATAGATAGATAGATAGATAGATAGATAGATAGATAGATAGATAGATGATAGACAGATAAGTTGAATAGGGGCCTGAGATTCTGTTATAGGATCCAGGGTAGAGGCCTAAGGTTTCACAGTTCATTCTTTTTTATTTTTCAAGCCTTTTTTTAAAAATCTGTGATGAGTAGTGGTTTACAGGATTATAAGATGACAGGGTCTAGTCCCACACTGCACCCACCACTAAAGCTCTGTGTCCTTACCTCCCAACAATAACCACCGGAGTTCTCATTAAATCTGAGAGAGAGCTTATTTCTGTTTTTCTTGTTTGCAAATTCTGGTGCTTCAGTTCTTTATATTTCACAAGTGAGGGAAACCTTCACTTCTTATTTCACTAGGCATAATCACCTCAAGTTCTTTTTGATGGCAGAGTAGTATTCCATGGAGTATAGACCCCATGACTTCTTTAGCCCGTCATCTGTAGATGGACATTGAGGCTGCTTCCACTTTTTGTCTGTTCTGAGTAATGCAGTTATGAACACAGGGTGCATATGTCCCTACGAATTAGTGTTTTCATGTCCTTTGGATAAATGGTCCAGGCTCATTCTTGACTGATGAGTTTGAAGCAAAAGAATGAGGGTTCAAAGCACAGAAGGAGATTAAAAAAATGGTAGCTCACATGGTTAGTTTTGGAGTCCGCTCAAGCTCACTAAAACAAAGGAGCCTCAGGATAGCAGAGGGAGATGGGTGTAGTTTTTCAAATCTGATCACTTATTGCTATATATACCTCCCCCCCACCCCACACACACGCTCTTTGAGGTGGATTCTCCCATGCAGTACAGAACAGACTGTCCCTGTTAGGGCTGACAGTACAATGTGAACAGCATCCAAACATTCATCATGGGTGAATAAATCCAGTCAATTGTCCCTGTACACAATGAAGCCCCATTCAATCTGGGCAAGGGGAACTTACCTGTGTGTTTGCTGGGAGGTGGGGGGGGGCATCATACTGCAAGTCTGCTTTTTCTAAATTGTTCATATAACACGAGCTCCTGGCAGTGATTATAATTCATAGCAGTATTTCTCAAGTCAACAGCACACAGGATAATGAATGCCTCTGAACAAGCACATAATGAAATAGCATGTTCACGGCTGGCTGGTGGCATAATTGGTTGAGTTCACACATGTACTAGGATCTGGGTTCAAGCACTCCACCCACCTACAGGGGGAGTCTTCTTAAGCAGTGAAGCAGTGTTACAGGTCTCTCTCTCTCTTCCTCTGTATCTCCCTTTGCTTCCCAATTTCTGTTTCTTTTTAAAAGTATTTATTTATTCCCTTTTGTTTCCATTGTTTTTTTATTGTTGTAGTTATTATTGTTGTTGCTATTGATGTTGTCGTTGTTGGACAGGACAGAAATGGAAAGAGGAGAGGAAGACAGGGGGTGGTGGGGAGAGAAAGACAGACACCTGCAGACCTGCTTCACCACCTGTGAGGTGACCCTCAGCAGGTGGGGAGCCAGGGGCTCAAACTGGGATCCTTATGCCGGTCCTTGCGCTTTGCACCACCTGCGCTACCGCCCAACTCCGCCAATTTCTCTGTTTCTCTCCAATAAACAAAATATTAAAATAGAGTTATACATTAAAAAAAAGAAATAGCTTGTGAAGCCTATGCTAATTACAAACCATCAGGCCAACTGCTAGTTACACTACTGTGCAGCCAGGGACAGGGGATGGTAGTGCTCAAATTCGGAAGGCAGAGGTGGGCCTTTCTCAGCTGACTCTGGAGAGCTGGCTTCACCAGTGAAAGTCACAGCTGCCAACAGCAATTGCTAGCAGAGCAGAGGCCCCGGTGTTGGCAGACGAGGTAATCTCTTTCCTGGAACTGTGACAGAGATTAGTCTTGACTCCAGCCGGGCTTCCTATCCCCAGGTCTTTGGGGAGCTATTATATTTAGATCAGCAAGAACCCCCTTGCCCCGAATGAACGTTCTCGATTGGCTTCACGAACTCGTAGTATTAAAGTTCCACATTGGGCACCTCTGTGGCTGTTATAATCCTGAGCATGGGCTTGTGGAAGATCCTCTGTACTAAGCTCTATTTTTACTCCTCCTCCTTCTCCTCCTCCTCTCCGGCTCCCTCCTCTTACCCCCCCTCTTGATCCTCCACCCCCTCCTACTCCTTTTCTGTGTCTCCCTGTCTCTCTCTCTCTCTCTCCAGATCTCTCACAGCTATATATATTTTTTCTCCCTTTCAACCTCAGAGACAGACGTAGAGAGTGGAGAGACAACACAGCACTGCTGCCATTCACGGAACTTCCCCTGTGCCAGCATGGTGCCCCTATGTGGTACTGGGGACTCCAACCCAGGTTCTTGGGTACAGTAAAGTGTGCACCCTACTAGATCGCTGTCTCCCAGATTTGCTTTTTAAATGTTAGTTCTTTATTATTGGATAGAGACAGAGAGAAACTGAGAAAGGAGGGGAGACAGAGAGAGCGAGAGACAGAGAGACGCCCGCAGCCCTGCTTCACCACTTGTGAAACTTTGCCCCTGCAGTTAGAATTAAGAATACTTAATTCCAAAGAACTCCTTAATTACTCTGTCCAAAGCCAGTTTTCAAAAGCCTGAGTGGAAAACCATGTCTCAGCAGAGACAAGGGGGAGGGTGTGCGTCTCCGTACCTGTTCGCTCCAAGGAGCAAGCCCACCACAGCCGGACGGGCACCTCAGGAAGACTGGAGACTTCTAGTCTGCTCACAGAGACAGAGGCTGAAGCGCTGGGAGGCACACCCAGGACAGCACACTTACTGCCAGGAGTGAGGACCCAGGTTCAAGTCTCTGGGCCCCACCTGCAGGGGTGCGGGGGCTTTAGGGGCAGTGAAGCAGGGCTGCAGGTGTCTCTCTATTTTCCTTCTCCACCTCCCCTTCCTGTCTTGAGTTCTCTGTCTATCACAAGTATATTTAAAGAAACAGAGACTGAAACAGTGGTGCTTGGTGGAGTTGTCAGTCAGTGGCTGTGATTTTCAGACACACATGAGGAACACTTCAGAGATTTGCCGTGTAACCAGAGCTGGAGGCTGGCACTACTGAATGGCGAGCATGAGAGCCTGTTAAGAGTGTGAACCATGTGTTCTTTTTTTTAAATTAGTGATTTAGTAGTGATTAACAAGCCTGTAAGAGAACAGGAGTATCATTCCGTATAGTTCCCACCACCAGAGGTCTGTATCCCATCCCCTCCATTGGAAGCTTTCCTATTCCTTATTCCTCTGGGAGTATGGGCCAAAATTCTTTATGGGGGGCAGAAAGTGGAAGGTCTGGTTTCCGTAATTGCTTCTCCACTGGGCACAGATGTTGGCAGAACTTGGACTGGAGCTGGTGTACCGCACCAGAGTGAAAGACTCGGGTGGGGGAGGAGGGTCCAGGGCCTGGAGCATGATGGCAGAGGAGGACCTAATGGAGGCTGAATTGTTATGTGGAAAGCTGAGAAATGTCACGCACGTACAAGCGACTGTATTTTACTGTCTACTGTAAACCATTAATCCCCCAATAAAGAAATAAAAAATAAAAATAAGTGGTTAAAGAAAGAAGAAATAAAAAGGGAAGGTGTTGACAAGGGCCTTCGCTCCTCCCCAGGGATTCCAAATATTTGAAGAACAATGTTGCCCTCTAGTGCGTAAGGCTGTGTCTTCTGTTTCCACAGGGAAGGGTGCCCCGGAGTCCGTGGTGTGATTGATTCTTCTTCTAGCGTTTGCCCTTCTTCCGTAGCCAGTCAACAGCGTCAGGTTGAGCCTGATGTACAGTTTCGAGACCTCCTTTGAATCTGGAGAGGTGGCAGTCGTTGACTATGTGGGTCATAGTCTGTCTGTAGCCGCAGGGGCAGTTCGGGTCGTCTCTGGCTCCCCAGCGATGGAACATAGCGGCGCACCGGCCATGGCCTGTTCGATAGCGATTGAGGAAGGCCCAGTCATAACGTGCTAGGTCAAAGCCGGGTTGACGCTCGCAGGGGTCTGTGATGAGGTGTTTGTTCTTGACCTCAGCTGACTTCCAACTGTTTCCAAGAGTCTGGAACAGAGATTAGTGTAGGCGTAGTGTAGGCGTGTGATTGATGGCAAAGACAAATCCAGCTGGCAATTCAGGTCACACTAGGGCTCCTCATTGAGATTTGCTGTTTGAAGAAAGGTGAAAGCCAGCTCATGCTGTCCTTCGGTTGCTGGAAGTGGTCCGTTCCTGGGAAGAAGCCAAGCAAAGGCCAGTTACACTCTGGAGGGAAGCTTGCCTCCTCTTCCTCTTCTTTCTCCCACTTCTCTTTCCTCTTCCTCCTCCTCCTCTCTCATCCACCACCACCTCCTCCCCTTCTTCCTCTTTCTCCTCCTCCTCTTCCTTCTCCACCTCCTCCTCCTTTTCTTCTTCTCCTCTCCTCTACCTCTCTCTGCCCCTCCTCCTCTTCCCCTTCTTTTTCCTTCCCCTTGTGCTAGCCCTTACCCTTCTACTTCTCAACATTTTATTTATTTTAATGAAGGATGGATGCAGAGAAAGATACTCATAGAGCCCTGCTTGGCTCTGGCTTATGGTTGTGTGGGATACTGAACCTGAGACTTTGAAGCCTCAGGCAGGAGAGTCTATTTGCATAACCATTATGCTATCTCCCTACCCAGCTAGCTCATTCTATAAGGTCAGCAGGAAATGAAATCCATCTATCAGCATGTTGACACCTTCATTAATCTCCCGGGTTTTTTTTTTTCCATTTTTCTCCTTTATTGGGGGATTAATGTTTTACATTTGACAGTGAATACAATAGTTTGTACATGCATAACATTTCTCAGTTTTCCACATAACAATACAATACTAGGTTCTTTGTCATCCTTTTCCAGGACCTGTATTCTCCCCCTACACATGAAAGTCTTTTAGCATTAGCACTATGCTATTTCCTCAGTCTACATTTATTTATTTATTTATTTATTTATTTATTTATTTATTTACTACCAGGGCACGGCTCATCTCTGGCTTTTGGTGGTGCTGGGGATTGAACCTGGGACCTCAGAGCCTCAGGCATCAAAGTCTTCTGCAGAACCGTTACACTGTCTCCCTAGAGATCAACATTTATTTTTAAACAGGGACTTGAGGTTGTTTCTTAAACTGTTTGGTAAGCTGTTGAGCTTCTTCTTTTTTAATTAACTGCCAGGAGAGATAGCATAATGGTTATGCAAATAGACTTACATGCTTTCAGAGTCCAAATTCTCAGGTTAAGTTCCAAGGTCTCACTCATAAGTCAGAGCTGAGCAGTGAGTACTCTGGTTAAAAATAATTATAATAATAATGTGTATTTATTTATTTTTGGGAAAGGGGAAGGTTGAGAGGGATAGGGATACCTGCATCCCTACTCCTCTATTCGTTAAGCTTCCCCGATACGGGTGGGGACTGGGGGCTTGAACCTAGGTCCCTGCACATCATAACCAGGCGAATCACTGCTTGGCCCCTGAGTTTCTGTTTTGTAACTAACTCACATAGATTTTCAGAGCAGTCATGTTTCCTGGCTTCTTCCTCCCTGAGAGTTGTCCTAGGTGCAGGAAGGCATTTTATCCACGCCTGACTATTTCTTACTCATCTTACTTGAGGGCTTAGCTCATTGAAGAGCCTGAGAGGAAAATGATTTGGGCGTTTTTTATTTCAACCTGTTTAAGCCAAAATGATGCCCCCACTCAGGGCCTTACCTACGATTAAGACCAATGTCTTACGTCAAAACTTTTTTTTTTTTTTTAACCAGAGCACTGTTCAGCTCTGGCTTATAGTGGTGCAGGGGACTGAACCTGGTATGTTGGAGCCTCAGGCATGAGTCTGTTTGCATAACCATTATGTTATCTACCCTCTGCCCATCCAAACTTTTTATTTATTGTACTTTGCTTCCAACACATAAGGTGCATTGACAGTGTCCATGACTCTGCCGTCAGTTTTCAACCACTAATAGCAGCAATAATAATAGAAAATAGAAAAAAAATCCTTTCCTTGATTGTGATAACTAGAACCTTCTTTTTTTTTATTTTGCGTGAGCCACTGGACTCAGAAAGTTGAGCTGATGGGAAGAAAACCAGCCCCATATCTATCTGCTGTCTTCCTAGTATTGGATGAGTCAAAGAGCCCATGTGCTGGCTCAGAATCTTCCTCGAACTTTTGCTTATTTTGCAAAGTTGTCCGGCTCGCTGCTGATTCCACATCCACATACACATTTATGTCTTGGCAATTTTCTGAAGTCCCAATAACCCCCCTAGTAAACCCAAATTAGGTCAGTTTGAACTGACTTATTGTCTTGTGCTCTCAGATCATCTCCTGTTCTTTAAATAGATTTTTATGAGACTTTTGTGGAAAAATCGCACTGACACTTCACTGGTTTTCGGACTTGTAATCACATAGTTTAACTCAGCAGTCATGCTTTTATTCGGCTTCGTGGAGAGCAGACCAATTTGTGTTTTGAGTCTGCAGCTACGAAATGCAATGCTCTGCATAAAATAAACCAAGAAAGATTGAAATAGAGGAAGGTTCAAGTGATGAGCTTTCGTTGGCTTTATCAAAGGACTGTCCTTGGGTCTCTGTTTCATTCAGGTGGGTTCCTTCTTCCGCTGGAAAACGGTGAACACATGTCATGGTGCCTAATATTGTTACAAGAATACTGAAGTGTGAGAGACTTGAGACTTAATCAGAATTAGGAACTGAGATGTCCGGGGAGAGGGGAACTAGGAGAACTAAGCTCTAGTTAGTTTGAGGCATGTGTGAAATGAGGGCGTCCAGCAGCTCCATCTCCTACAGAACAGGGACATGAATAGCAGTGCCACCTTCCCAGCCTCTAACCGTGACATCGAAGGGACACGCAGAAGAAAAGTGAAACATGACCTGAGTTTTGTAAAGAAAAAACACATACGGCAACTTCTCCTTCAGGTGAGTTTACCTTGAAGGTGTTTATACTTTTATATATCTTGCGAGCTCACTGTCCTTGTGTTTACTGGGTATGTGTGTATATAGCTTTGTCAATTATAAGTATCTGGAGGATAAACATAAACATATACACCTTCAGGGGAAAGTACCTTAAGGGTGTGTATCAGACTTGTTATCTCCAACTCTAGTCATTATATTAATTCTTTTTTCTCTCTCTCTCTCTCTATCTATCTATCTATCTATCTATATATATATAAACTTTCTTTAATGGTTTACAGTCAACAGTAAAATACAGCAGTTTGTCACATGTGCACAGGAGCCTGTGTAACCTTGGAGTCCCTGTCAGTCTGTGCTTGCAGTCCATAGGTTGCACCTATTTCAGGACCCGTCTTCCCCGAGTGGCAGAGCAGGCTGACCCAGCCTCCGCCTTGGAGAGTGGCGCAGTCTCTACCACTGCTGCTTTATAGTGAGGGCAAGGTCCTGGAGAGGCCCACAAGAGGGTTGATGATGACATTCCTGAGGGAAGTGACCGGTGAACACATCACTTTTCTGTATTTCTGGGGACTTGAAACAGGATGGACTTCAATCTCTGACTCAACCCGCCATCTTGATTTCATTCAACTTGACATCCTTTGAATGACGTAGGTGACCCAGTCTTGCTGATCAGGTCATGCTATCAACCACAAATAACCCCCCACTCCAGGCCTTCTATGTCAGACGAAGTGTTCACAACCTCATGATTTAGAGGTGCTAGAGATAAAGCAACTGGAGCGTAATGACTCACAGCTGTGAGGTGTCATCGGCACAAGAAGATGAAGAAGCAATGAGGATTCTCCCCTCTGCCTTTGGGAGGCTTTCACACAGAGAAGCAGGAGGCAGGGGCTGTCCTCCGGTTTTTGTCCAGTGGGCTTGCCAGCACCCTGCCTGACCGGTGGGTGTGTTTTCTCACTGTTGGGGACAGTCTGATGGGGAGCGACTCCTTCATCCTCAGAGGCTGTGTGGTGGGTTTCTCTCCTACATATTCATGCTCATTTGCTTTGCACCTTTTCTTGATGTCCATTTCCTTCACCCAGTCAATCATGTTTTGGTCCCTCCCCCCCATTTTTTGTAAGATTACAGTGCACAGTTCCACACCACACCCGACACTAATGTTCTGTGCTTCCCAACCTCTCACCAGAGTTCTCATAAGTCTTAGAAAGTTTGCTTGATTCTGTTTTTTTTTTTTTTGCAAGCTCATATGTATCAGATCTCTAGATTCCACAAATGAGTGAAGCCTTCCAGAAGTTGCCTTTCATCTCCTCACTTACTTTGTTAAACATAATCACCTCCAGTTCTATCCATTTTGTCCCAAAGGACACAATATCATTCTTCTTGCTTTTTTTTTTTTTTTTAAATCTCAGAATGGTATTCCATGGAGTATATTTCCCATAACTTCTTTAGTCCAGTCATCTGTTGATGGGCGTCTAGGCTGCTTCCACTCTTTGGCTATTGTGAGTAATGCAGCTATGAACATAGGGGTGCACATGTCCCCTCAAATTAGTGTTTGAGTATCCATTGGATAAATGCCTAAGAGTGGTATTGTTGGGTTATAAAGTAATTTAATTTTTATTTTCAACATTTAATTCCTACTGGAACCTTATTCTTTGATTTTTCAAGTCTCTGGTTATTGACTAAACACATGTCAAACTCATTCCTTGTGCACAGGGGAGCCCTGAGAGCCCCAGAGAGAGTAGTTATTATTGTTGTTAGTGATGTCATCATTGTTAGATAGGACAGACAGAAATGGAGAGAGGAGGGAAAGACTGAGAGAGGGAGAGAAAGATATACACCTGCAGATCTGTATTCTCCCCCCCCCCCCCACTCACCCCAGAGTCTTTTACTTTGGTGCAATACACCAACTCCAGTTCAGGTCCTACTTGTGTTTTCTCTTCTGATCTTGTTTTTCAACTTCTGCCTGAGAGTGAGATCATCCCATATTCATCCTTCTGTTTCTGATTTATTTCACTTAACATGATTTTTTTCAAGCTCCATTCAAGATTGGCTGAAAACAGTCAAGTCACCATTTTTTAAAAAATTTCTTTATTGGGGAATTAATGTTTTACATTCAACAGTAAATACAATAGTTTGTACATGCATAACATTTCCCAATTTTCTATATAACAATACACCCCCCACTAGGTCCTCTGTCATCCTTCTTGGATCTGTATTCTCCCCACCCATCCACCTTAGAGACTTTTACTTTGGTGCAATACACCAATTCCAGTTCAGGTTCTATTTGTGTTTTCTTTTCTGATCTTGTTTTTCAATTTCTGCCTGAGAGTGAGATCATCCCATATTCATCCTTCTCTTTCTGACTTATTTCACTTAACATGAATTTTTCAAGGCCCATCCAAGTCTCCATTTTTTATAGCTGAGTAGTATTCCATTGTGTATATAGACCACAACTTGCTCAATTGATCCAACCACTGTGGAGAACAGTCTGGAGAACTCTCAGAAGGCTAGAAATGGACCTACCCTATGATCCTGCAATTCCTCTCCTGGGAATATATCCTAAGGAACCCAACACACCCATCAGAAAATATCTGTGTACACATATGTTCTTAGCAGCACAATTTGTAATAGCCAAAACCTGGAAGCTACCCAGGTGTCCAACAACACATGAGTGGCTGAGAAAGTTGTGGTCTATATACCCAATGGAATACTACAGTTTTTATGTTTGTTTTGAGGTTTGAAAGTTATTTATCTCCTTTTTGTGATTTTTAAAATTTTATTTATAAAAAGGAAACACTGACAAAACCATAGGATAAGAGGGGTACAACTCCACACAATCCCCACCACCAGAACTCCGTATACATCCCATGCCCTGATAGCTTTCCTACTCTTTATCCCTCTGGGAGTATGGACCAAAGGTCATTGTGGGATGCAGAAGGTGAAAGGTCTGACTTCTGTAATTGCTTCCCTGCTGAACATGGGCGTTGACTGGTTGGCCCATACTCCCAGCCTGACTCTCTCTTTCCCTAGTGGGGCAGGGTTCTGAGGAATTTTTCTAGCAGATGGTGGGTTCCCGCAAGAGTATGTACTTCTAAATTTCAGATTTCTGCAATTAAATTAGAGCTTGGTGGGTCATAAAAAGTGCTTGGACTAATAAAAAAAAAAAAGCACTGATATTTGCAGAGCACTTCATCCTGTTAGATGATGGCACTGTTTCCAGGGACCTAATCCACTAGATTCAGGTATTAGAATCATCTTTCTCAAAGAGTTTTTACTTGCTATTGTTTTGCTTTTATTGAAACATTTGCTTAGAAGATCGTACAGGTTTCAGACGGCAGCATTGTCATTCTTTTTCTGCTTTAATTATACTTATTTATTATAGATTTATCATTGGTTTACAATACTGTGCTGCCAATAATCCAGTACTTTGAGAAGTTGATGTTTGCTGTTCCTCTTGAGTTGTCCTTTATCACAAAATGTCTGAAACAGCTAGGAATTACTTTTAGCATGAGGCTCCGGTCTTTTGCTCTTCTTGTAGTCAAGGGGTGAGGGCTCTGAACCTCTACCCCCCAACCACCTCTGGTAATAATGCTCATTTTGGAGCCTCTTTAAGGAGCTGGTCAGAATATGCATCTTGGGAGTCTTTTCTGGGTCTTAGGACACTGAAGACACTGCACTTGAGTAGTTTATTCAGTTTGATAGTCTCACTAGGAAAGTAATGATTGACAGGACAGTGTCATACATGTAGTTTTTCATCTCCCAACACCAACTGAGATCCCACCACCAAGATACTCCTCACTATTGTGCCCTGGGTCTCCAATGAAGGTTGTTTATTTTAAGGACAAGGGCAGGCTCACATTAGAATAGGGAACCTCCTGACCACAGAATGTGAGCTCAGATCTATAGGGATACAGAGATCACATAGGCTCCTAACCTGAATATGGGCCCCAGGTCACATCAAATCAATGGTGTTTACAGTCAACAATATTTATATACCTTTCCCATATTTGGGAACTACTCTCTTCCCTGATCCAGCTTTCTGATCCTTTTTCCAGCCATGACATCATCTCCCCAGACAATAACTTGAATCCACCTGCATATCAGATTTCAGGCTCAGGGAAAAAAAAACAAGTATAGCCACAGGCTCTTTGGAATATAATTAAAATATGCCTACTAGCTATCTACAGAACGGAGGCCCCCCCCTCCAACTCTTCGTCTGCACGACTCCAGTCTTTTGGTTCATGATTAGTCAACAACTTGTTTGGCTTTATATGTTAACTCTTTTTTGAGCCACCAGGTTCCAGATGCTAGCATGATGCCCACCAGACTTCCCTGGACAGACAACCCCACCAGTGTGTCCTGGAGCTCCACTCCCCCAGAGACCTGTCCCACTAGGGAAAGAGAGAGGTGGGCTGGGAGTATGAATCAACCTGTCAACACCCATGTTCAGCAGGGAAGCAATTACAGAAGCCAGACCTTCCATCTTCTGCATTCTACAAGGACCTTGGGTCCATACTCCCAGAGGGATAGAGAATAGGAAAGCTATCAGGGGAGGGGATGGGATATGGAGTTCTGGTGGTGGGAATTGTGTGGAGTTGTACACCTCTTATCCTATGGTTTTGTTTGTGTTTCCTTTTTATAAAAAAAAATAATAGGGAACCTGGGGTTGCTTGCTTCATGCTGTAGCACCTGCCTTATGTATCTGGAGCTCTAGGTTCAGTTCCCAGCATGATACTCTCACCTTTCATGCTCTTAATCACAAAGCAAGCAGACAAATGGGATAGAAAACTTATCAGAGCAAGACACTCTCAGGATCCTGCTTTTGTTCTTACTACCATGTTACAATCTTGTTTTCCTTTCTTTCCTTCCTTCCTCCCTCCTTCCCTTCCTTCTTTTCAAATAAGATTTTTCCCCTTTATTATTTTATTGGGGGGGGGACCAATAGCTTGCAGGACGTTTGTTGACACGTGAGTACAATCTCTTATCTCCTCTTGATAGGTGTCTTCAGAACACTCAAATCTTCAACTTTTTCTTTTTCCATCATCATGTACTAAGACCAAACAGTCCTCCTCCCAACCCCTTCTTCCCTTCCTTCCCCAGAGTCCTTTGCTTTGGGTCAATACATCATACCCAGTCCAAGTGCTGCTTTGTGTTTTCCTTTTCTGTCCTTGTTTCTTAATTTCTGTGTACAAGTATGAACACCCAGCACTCATTCTTCTCCTTTTGCCTTATCCCATTTAATATGATTCCTCCAAGGTCCTTCAAAGATGAGGCAAAGATGATGGCATCATACCTATGATATATATATATATGTATATATGTATATTTATGTATGTATGTATATACATAGTGTGACTTTAATTTTAATTTTTAAGTTTTATTAGTGATTTCTTATTGATTTACAAAATTATGAGCTAACATGCTTATAATTCCATGCCATTTTCATCACTAAAATTTTGTGTCCCCATCCCCCCCATTGGAAACTACAGCAGTTCTCCCAAGGTTACAGATATAGGTTGACTATTATTTCTATAGCTATCTATCTCTACTTTTATAGATCTGGCAATTTTTTTCTGTGGTCCTACCTCTATTCCTCTCTTTTGTTTTTTAAATTAAATTTATTTATAAAATAAAAAATAGAAAATATCAACAAAACCATATAGTAAGAGGGGTGAAATTCCACACATTTCCCACTACCAGAGTTCCATATCCCATCCTCTCTATTGGAAGCTTTCCTAGTCTTTATCTCTCTGGGAGCATGGACCCAGGGTCATTATGGGGTGTAGAAGGTGGGAGGTCTGGTTTCTGTAATTTCTTCTCCAGTGGACATGGGCATTGACAGGTTGATCCATACTCCCAGCCTGTCCCCATTTTTCCATACTGGGTCAGGGCTCTGAAGAGGTGGGGTTCCAGGGTATGACTTTTTGTTAGCCACTCCTATGTCCTTGGAAATCTGGTTTGTTTCTAAGTTTGGGCTATTACAAATATACCTACCTATGACCCCGCAATTCTTCTCTTGGGAATATATCCAAAGGAAACAAACACACCCACTTTGTTCATAGCAGGACAGTGTTATTTTTTTCTTGTGGGGTCTCTGTGAATCTGATGTTTTCCATCTATTACCAATGAATCAATTTATTTCTCCATATCTAATATAAAGTGCAGTGGAGACTAGCCCGTTGGGCTAGCCTTAGTGCCATTAATTAGAAGGTACTGCTCTGGTCAACAAGTTTACATTTCCACCAACTGGATTCTGTCTTTTCTGACTTGATCTGGCCACTAACATTGGCTCTTTTTATTGTCTTAGCTAGTGGCAGCACTAGTGAATTTCTGAGACTCTTCCTGTCCACCTCTGTGGTATGAGAATGAACATCAGCTCTGTCATCAGGGTAGTCAAAATAGTTCATTCATTCATTTTCACTCAGCACATATAGAAAGATTACTTTGAAAAACACTGGTGGTTTGTAGGAGTGAAAGCATAAACGATGTTACAAAATCATCAAATAACTTAAAGGAACTGTAAATATTCTATGGGAAAATACTGGGTATTATTAGCAGAAGCATTTGACAACTGGTGCTCACTTACTTATGTATTCATTACAATGGGTTTAATAAGGAGGTGGGTCATAGTGCACCTGGTTGAGCACTCCCATTATAGTACATAGGGACCCATGTTCAAGCCCCAGGTCCCCATCTATAAGGGAGAAGTTTCACAAGTGGTGAAGCAGTGCTGCAGGTGTCTCTCACCTCTCTCCCTCTTTATCTCCTGATTTCCTTCTCAACTTCTCTCTGTCTTTATCCAAAATAAATAAATAAAAATATTAAAATATGTCCATTAAGCACCTATTATGTGGTAGTTTCTGATCTAGTTGCAGACAGACTATGACCCACATAGTTAACGACTGCCACCTCTCCAGATTCAAAGGAGGTCTCGAAACTTTACATCAGGCTCTACCTGATGCTGTTGACTGGCTACGGAAGAAGGGCAAACGCTAGAAGAAGAATCAACAAAATCTCAAATCCATGGCATTTACATGACGCAAGAAAAGCAACAACATTTCAAAGATTGGTTGAGCAAGATAAAGGGTAAGAAAGAGAAAGAGGTGTTCTCTTTGAAGTGTACCTGCAAGAGGAACCTTTGAACAGGTGACAAGTCATCTAAACCCTGGTGGAAGACTCGTGAGTCTCTGGGGTAAAACATTCCAGGTAGAGAAAACAGAGTTCCGCATCTGACTCAGGGGTCTGCATGGCAACACTGAGGACTAGAGAGGCACTGATAAGAAGCCTGAGGTGGAGAGCAAGAGAAGAGGCAAGGTGTTCTGCTGGAGACAGAGCCTGGGGTCAGCCTCCCTGATCTGTGGGAAGGATATTGGATACCATTCCAGTCACGTGGTTTTGCATTAGGAAGCAACACCATCATGGCAGCCTCCAGCTTGAAACAACCCACTGTCCTTTGTTTGAAGATACCACTTGGAGTTCATTTCTAGGCCCGCAAATCCTGATGATCTATGAGCTGCAGGCAGGCTTTGTTCCATTTTCTTTCATCCAGAATTTCCCCAAGGTGAAGACAGATTTATTGGTGTGAAATAACCAAATGAGGACAATTCCATTAGCAACGTCTGATAGCATCTTTGTAATGGCTTGGATTATCGGGACTCAAAAGAGGAAGTGACATTATCCCTTTTCATGATATCTCATACCCTGTCTAGTTCCCATCTGTAAACTTTAGCTCTCTTACTTGTGGGAATAAGTCAAGTTTTTTTTTTTTTTTTTTCATCCTACACCTACTCCATCCAGTGGTCTATGGCCATATGAAACTATGAACCCGAGAGAAAGAATGCCTTCTTCAGTTTTTGCCCAAAAAGCATGTGTTTTATTTCAATGAAAGAAGTGACCGGGGTCAGGCTGGATTGTCTAGTGTGGGTTTTTGGCCATATGTTAGGTGAAAAGTTAGCCAAACAATAGAGTACTTTGTTGAATACATAAATACTTTGTCAAGATAGAAAAGGCTTCATGAACACCTATGCTGTCAAATGGGACTGCTGTGTGACAGTTTGGGCAGAAACTATTAATTTTGTCTTTAAGTATCATTGAGGAAGAAACCTTGCTGTTCTCAGAGAGTGGCGATTTAACAAAATCACAAACAGAAAATGCAGAAGCAATGAAGACTTATGATTGTATAATGACTCAATGATTTAACAAATTCTTAGGTTGGACATTCTCTTGGGTTTTGGTTTATTTTAGAATAGTCTTTTATTGCAGACTAGATGGCATTTTGTTAGAGTTCATAAAGAGGTAAGGACAAACATGAATAAGATATTTATCAGATGACTTCCAAGGTCTATTTTAACCTTGAGATTCAATGATTATAGGATAGAATCTTGCACTTGAAGCTTAGAGGTCTGGAATTCTACTTTATATAAACTAATCTAATTTAGTGATTCAAAATTGATGGGTAGAGTACCTTTCAGTCCTACATGAGTTTGAGAAAATAATTTTTTTCTTCTGATAAAAGAATGTTCAGCCTTTGGGTTCACTTAAATCTTCCTTGTGTACGGAGCATTCTAAAAATTGATGACGTGGTTAATACTCGATAATCTGCATAATACTGGCTGACTATAATCATCGTGACCTATATTGATGCAGCTGAAGTTGAAGATTGCCCAGTGTACTTTCTTTGTGGAAAATTGTTTCCTCTCAATTCCTGGGCTTGGTCTTACAGTTCAAGTTTGAAATTGTATTGACACACTTTAATGAAAACATTAAATGTTTGATTTCAAAAAAAAAAAAAAAAGAAAGAAAGACAAGGAAATGTGTGTGAAAGACAGGGAAATGTGTGTGAAAGACAAGGAAATGTGTGTGAAATCTGGGAAGTTGTTCAGTGGTTAAAGTATAACTTACCATGTCTGAAACCTTGGGTCTGGTCTCTAGCATTACATGGAAGCACTGTGAACAACAACAAGGGAACTTAATGGATGATAGAGAGTTGCTATGTTTTTACTCCCCCCCTTTATTGGAGCATTAATGGTTTGCAGTCAACAGTCAAATATAGTAGTTGGTCCATGTGTAACATTTCTCAGCTTTCCATGTAACACTCTAAACCCCAACTAGGTTCTTCTCTGCCTTCATGTTCCAGGACCTGAACACTCACACTGCCCCAGAGTCCTTTACTTCGGCGCAATACAACAAATCAGGTCTGTGAAAGTTTCTAATTTGCCCTGTCTGACGCTTGGTGGAGGTGGATACACAGTCTGTA
This sequence comes from Erinaceus europaeus, assembly GCF_950295315.1. Classification (NCBI taxonomy): domain Eukaryota; kingdom Metazoa; phylum Chordata; class Mammalia; order Eulipotyphla; family Erinaceidae; genus Erinaceus; species Erinaceus europaeus. The sequence goes on along the minus strand of NC_080166.1, from coordinate 15,864,455 downwards.
ATATTGCTGGGTGTTATGTACATGAGACTGTAGCGGCTCTGGATTGAGAGATACCCAATGAGTTGCAATGGAATGATGATTACTTTGAGTATTTTAGAGAAGACTTTAAACTGCAAATATGACAAGCCAGAACACTCCGGAATACATGGGAAAGATAATACAGTGTGTATTTGAATTTTTTTTTCTTCCTCCAGGGTTATTGCTGGGGCTCGGTGCCTGCACCATGAATGCACTGCTCCTGGAGGCCATTGTTTTCCCCCTTTTGTTGCCCTTGTTGTTGTAGCCTCGTTGTGGTTATTATTATTACCATTGTTGATGTCATTCGTTGTTGGACAGGACAGAGAGAAATGGAGAAAGAAGGGGAAGACAGAGGGACAGAGAAAGATAGACACCTGCAGACCTGCTTCACCACCTGTGAAGTGACTCCCCTGCAGGTGGGGAGCCGGGGGCTTGAACCGGGATCCTTACACCGGTCCTTGCGCCCTGTATTTATGTAAGTTACTTCATGCACCTGGTATTCAAAATTCAAGCTATTCCAGAAGGTGTTATTCAGGAAGACAGTGGAGATGTAGTTGGGGGAGGCCCAGACAAGACAACTTCTTTTTCTCTTTTTTATAAGACAATTTATATTTGAGCATCAGACAAGTGAATAACTTATGATGGAGACTTCTCAGATTCAGTGGCACACCTGGCTAAGCGCACATAGTACTAAATTCAAGGACATGTGCAAGGATCCAGGTTTATACCCCTGCTCTCCAATGCAGGGGGAACACTTCACAAGTGGTGAAGCAGGTCTGTAGGTGTCTATCTTTCTCTCTCCTTCTCCATCTTCCTCCTTCTCTCTCAATTTCTCTCTGTCCTATCCAATAAAATGGAGAAAAAAAAAAAAGCTTCCAGGAGCAGTGGATTCATAGTGCCAGCGGTAATCCTGGAGAGGGGAAAAAAAACCAATTCTCAGATTCTGAGGATGAAAGAGAAGGATTTTATAGAAATGTAGCTGACCATAAGGAAGAAGCACAGAAAGCTAGAATTGAAGAGGACAAGGAGGAAACTGAGGACAAAAAAGCAGATGTTAAGGAGGAAGATAAAGCCAAGGACAGTAGTGGTAAAAAAAAAATGACAAAGGATGCAAATCAGAACAGCTCCACAAGCCTTGAATTTGAGAGTCTCAACCAATTTCAGGAACAACCATAAAGTGAGAACGTGTTTTCTGTTTTGAATACTTCTGGTTTCATTTTATATTACTGTGGCATGGACTGCATTTACTTTCAAAATACCTTTTTGTTTTTGTTTTTCTTGGCTAGTTTTATTGTGACTTTTCTAAGTATGAAGCAGAAGGTTTCTTTCTCTACCATGTTTTATGTGATAGTATTTAAAAAATGTGAATTATTATGCCAATCTGATCTTCTAAAGAAATAATTGGCCTTTCTGAGCTGAGTTTTATATCTTTTGTAATTATCTTTATTAAAAAAATGTACTTGGATGGTCAAAAAAAAAAACTTATGAGAAAATGCCCAGTCACTGATTATCAGAGAAATGTAGATAAAGACAACAATTAGATGCCACTTTACACTAGTGTCACATAGTAGAAATGATTGAAACACCAAGTGTTGGCAAAGGTCTGGGAAAGCAACCGTCTTCACTGCTGGTGGGAATGTAAATTGGCCCAATCCCTGTGGAAAACAGTCTGGAGACTTCTCAGTATGCTAGCAACTCACCTATCCTATTACATGGTAATTCCTCTCCTGATAATATACCCAGAGGAATCACACACCCATTTGAAGGGATCTATATACATGTACGTTCCTAGCAGCACCATTTCTAATAGCCCAAACTTGGAAGTATCCCAGATGTCACATCTCTTTAATTTATTTTTAGTGCATAGAGACAGAGAGAGACTAATATGAGAAGGGAAGATAGAGAGGGACAAAGAGACACTTGCAGCTCTAGTTCACCACCAGAGTTCCTTGTCTCATCCCCTCTAGTGATAGCTTCTCTATTCTTTATCCCTCTGGGAGTATGGACCAAAGATCTTTATAGGGTGCAGAAGTGGGAAGTCTGGTTTCTGTATTTGCCTCTCTGCTGGACATGGGTGTTGACAGGTTGATCTATACCCCCAACCTGTTTCTATTTTTCCTTAGTGGGGTAGGCAGAGAGGTGGGGTTCTAGGACACACTGCTGAGGTCATCTTGGGCTTATTTCTTTTTATGATTTATTGGTAGCCTCATACGTGCACCATCATAGTCTAAAAATACACTTTGTATAATTTCAATATATTTTAGTACTATAAATATATCATTCCACTCTTGCCTCTAGCTTCTGTGGTGAGTAATTTGATTAATACTTCTATATGTTAGTTATTTCTCCCTTTCCCAAATACTGCAATATTCTGAAAATCACTTTATTGAGGATGCACTAGTGGTTTCCAGTACAGTTCTTAGCACATCGCCATACTTCCTCATCTCTTTAAGAAACTTGCGTAGTGCAGCGGGCTAAGCGCAGGTGGCACAAAGCACAAGGACCGGCATAAGGATCCCAGTTCGAACCCCGGCTCCCCACCTGCAGGGGAGTCGCTTCACAGGCGGTGAAGCAGGTCTGCAGGTGTCTGTCTTTCTCTCCTCCTCTCTGTCTTCCCCTCCCTCTCTCCATTTCTCTCTGTCCTACCCAACAACGACAACAACAATAATAACTACAGTAATAAAACAACAAGGGCAACAAAAGGGAATAAATAAATAAAATAAATATAAAAAAAATTAAAAAAAAGAAACTTGCACAATATTTTTTCTTTGCCCCTTTATTTGAGAGTTTTACAATAATGTGTCTTGGTGTAGATAATTTTTTGTTCAGGAACTTGGGTGTCCACCCAGGTTACTGAATATCTATGTTTTGAATGTTGATGAGTTATGAAAATTTTTCCACTTTGATTTCTTTAAATATCTTGGTTATTCTGGGAGATACAGTGCTCAGTGGGAGTGTATTCAGATCTCTGAGAACCAGTTATTCAGGAGTGTTCCTCATTGTGTTTCTCTGTGTAGTGAATATGTCAAGGTCTTCTCTCTTTTCTTCTAGCCTGCTGCACAAATCTGTTCCAAATTCCATGATTCTCTGTTGGTAGCACAATACTCTGAATATGTGTGGTTCCGTTTCCAGACCTTGGCCTTGGTCATTGCTCCACCAAGCTGATGAGACTATGTGAGCAGTTTTGTTTCCCTTGATATACTCCCTGAGAACATAATTAAGAGCCTTAAGCTCACCATTCTTCAGCATGACCAGGTCTCTGCTCCATAAAAAATGGTGCTGGTGCAGGTAGAAAAGTGAAACCATACAAATCAAAATGGATTGATGATCTACAAATTAGACTGGAAACTCTAAAATGTATGGAAGAAATATCAGTGAAACTTTACAGTATCTTCACATCAGAGCTGTATTTGTATACTCAACCCTCAAGCATGGGAAATGAAAACAAGAGTAAATAAATGGTATTACATGAAGCTAAAGAGCTTTTACACCTCAAAAACAAACTACACAAGGATAACTGGGCAACCAAGTAAATGGGAGAAGATATTTGCACATCACACACCAGGCAAATGACTGATCTCAAATATCTATTCTGAATGGGTACAAGTCTACAAAAGAAGCATAAATAGCCCAATTAAAAAGTGGGCCAAAGAACTAAACAGTCAGATATCTAAAGAAGAGATACACATGGCTCACAGACACATGAAGAAATGCTTCACTTCACTAATCACTAGAGAAATGCAAATTAAAACTATACTGAGATACCATCTAACACCTGAGAAGTTAGCTTCCATCAACAAGTCAGAAAATGACAGGTGCTGGATGGGTTGTGGAGAAAAGGAAACTTACTCCACTGCTGGTGGAAATGCAAAGTGGTGCAGTCCCTTTGGAAGACTGTTTTGATAGTCCTTAAACAAATAAACATGGAATTACATTATCATCTAGCAATAGCACTCTTAAGCACTTATCCAGTGGACAAATACTAATTAGAAGAGACATATACACCCCTATGTTTATAGCTTCATTCTTCACAATAGTCAAAGAGTGGAAGCAGCCTAAATGCCCATTAACAGATGACTGGATAAAGAAGTTATGGGTTGTAAATTCCATGGAATACTATTCTGCAATAAAAAAGATGATGTTGTGTCTTTTGGGACAAAATGGATGGAACTGGAGGTGATTGTGCTCAGTGAAATAAGTAGAGAGATGAAAGACAACTACCAGATGTTTTCACTCATATGTGGAATCTAAAGATTATTTATTCAAACTTGCTAAAAATAAGAAACAAACCAGAAACCAGAAGCCAGCAAACTGTTAAACTTCTGAGAACTATGGTGGTTGTCTTTGAGAGGTGGGGGGTGGGGATACTGTGCAGAACCATACACTGTAACCTCACAATCTTGTCACATAGTGTTAAAAAACAAATCATACAAACAAGCAAACAAACAACCAAGATGGTGCTGGTGACCAACAAGTCTACTGCTGTTGTATGCTTTACATTGGTTTGTTCTAAGAGAACAAGAGAATTGGATCAGTCCTGTTAGTTTCGCAGGCCTGCTTGGCCCCGCCCCTAGGAACCCCGAGAGAGTAGCAGAGTTAGAGAGTGCTTGACACTGCTGCGGGGGAAAGAGGCAGCAGAGTTCTGTTTGGTGATTAGTTTGGTTTAGTTTATGAATCGTTGTTCCTGAATAAAGAAATACAGCTTCCCTGCCCAGCCGTATGTCTCTGGTCGTCTCTGTTACCTGCCCGTGAAGCTAGCCCGGGCAGCTGGAGCCGCCGAATTTTAACAACAAATGGCGCCCACGTGGACCTGACCTGCGCAGCTCTCAGATAAGTAAAGACAATTTGGCTACCTATGTACTATGGCCTTCTTTTCTGCTTGTGAAGAGATCTCCAAAGGCCTCTGCTCTTTCTTCACGAGACTGTTTTGCTGTTTCTGGAACATTTATCTCTGGACCACTCTGTGGTTTCCACTCACTCAGGCACACTCAGAACAGCCAGCAGGAAGAGCCAGTGGGCGGGAGGTGAGGCGCGGAGCTGCCTTTTCCACCTGGTTAAACAGCCAGCCAGCCGGCTGCGCCCATTCAACCCCACACACCACGCCCGCAGCCCCGCAGCCCCGCAGCACGCAGGAGCCCAATGCCACTACGCAGGAGCCCAATGCCACCACGCAGGAGCCCAATGCCACCACGCAGGAGCCCAATGCCAGCACGCAGGCCAGCCCACAGGAGCCGGCTCTCCACCGCGTGGCGCAGGGCACTGGAGGTGTGATCCCTCCACGCTGCTCGGCCACTGCGAGCAGGGCAGCAGACATGACAGGGCCATGGGGCAGGGCCGTGGTGGCCTATCATGGCCGCCACCCCTGGGCACCTAGGCCCACGCCTTCTACAAGGCTGGCCCACCCGCCCTCTTGCTATGAATTCTGGAATGATCCCGGACCTCCTGGACCCCCAGGCTCCCTGCCGAATCTGGGCACACGAGATCTCCAGCTGCCGGTCCGGTCTGAAGGCAGACAACCTAGAGTATGCAGAGATTTGTGCAGAGATCACAACCTGCAATTCCTTGAAGTGGAGGTGCGCGAGAAGCCACCTCTGGATGGTGAACCCCCCCCCCCAACAACTAAGACAGTACATATCTAAATTTGTGTTTGAAATGACATGTCTTCGTAACAAAGGCTTCTCTCCTTGTGTATTAATGACCATGTTTATGTGTATGTTTAAAGTTTGGTAAACAGTAACTTTAAGGCTAAATTCTTACTAGTCAAAGTTAAATGAAAAAGGTTTTCAACGTAATTCTCATAAACATAAAATTAACTTACATTTAAAGTCTGAGGTAAAAATTAGTTAACAATCAATATATTTTAACTAAGTTGGTCTAAACGAAAGGTTAAATAGACTTGTTGATATGTAAAACTCTCCATTACCTTCTCTATTAGAAATGGTAGATCACACAATGGCTATGCTAATTATTCTCATGCCTGAGGTTTCCTTTCCTGCGCACACCTAGGGTGTGTCTCCATCTTGAATGGGTGTAACAAAAGGTTAAAAAGACGTTGTTGATATGTAAAAGTTTCAAATTCCTTCTTTATTAGTAATTTTAGATTGTGCTGTGGTTATGCTAATAAGTTTTGTTTCATAGTAAGTAAATTGCAGCCAGCTGCCTTTGGGACTCTAGGCCGTTCCCCGCCCCTATGCAAATGTCCATCGAGATAAGTAAACCTCCCAGAGGCAAGAAATGTTTTTTTTAAGCTGATAACATTTTGCCCACAGAGGCAAAACATGGCCCCCTCAGGCCTTCCCTTGGCAGCACACTGGTTCTTGTTACTTGCTTACATGTTTCTCCATGTTTGTGCCAGTTTCTTTTAAAAAAATGCCTGTATGATATATGTTTCTGTTCACCCCACACCCTTGATACTGTAGTCATTTAGTTAAAAAGAAAAGGGGGAATTGTTGTATGCTTTACATTGGTTTGTTCTAAGAGAACAAGAGAATTGGATCAGTCCTGTTAGTTTCGCAGGCCTGCTTGGCCCCGCCCCTAGGAACCACGAGAGAGTAGCAGAGTTAGAGAGTGCTTGGCGCTGCTGCGGGGGAAAGAGGCAGCAGAGTTCTGTTTGGTGATTAGTTTGGTTTAGTTTATGAATCGTTGTTCCTGAATAAAGAAATACAGCTTCCCTGCCCAGCCGTATGTCTCTGGTTGTCTCTGTTACCCGCCCGTGAAGCTAGCCCGGCCAGCTGGAGCCTCCGAATTTTTAACAACATACTGCCTTCTTTCTTGAGAAATTTCTTCTCTCTATCTCCTTCTTCAGTTTCTTTTCTTTTTTTTTTTTTTTTTTTGCCTCTAGGATTGTTGCTGGGGCTTGGTGCCTGCACCATGAACCCACTGCTCCTAGAGGCCATTTTTTTTCCTTTTGTTGCCCTGGTTGTTTTATCATTGCTTTGGTTATTATTATCGCTGTTACTTATGATGTTTTTTTGCATAGGACACAGAGAAATGGAGAGAGGAGGGGAAGATAGAGAAGAAGAGAGAAATATAGACCCCTACAGACCTGCTTCACTCACTTCCTGTGAAGCAACTCGCCTGCAGGTAGGGAGTCGGGGGCTCGAACCGGGATCCTTACCACAGTCCTTGCGCTTTGCTCCACATGCGCTTAACCCACTGCACTACCACCCGACCCCTCCTTCTCCAGTTTCTTCATCCACATTAGGCAGGGCTTAAGAATTCTAAGATGTCTTCAACTTTGTGATTTTGTGATTAATGAATCTTGAATTTCAGAGCTGGTTCACTCACTGATGATTTATCCGAGAAAAATAATATTATTGACTCTCAAATGAGAGCCTAATATTTCCTGTGGGTGAAAAATTAATTTTTAGCTATCACTAATGTCAAACCAAAGCAAAAATCCTGACTCCAGTAAAAAATTTAAAGTGTCTGCCCAAAGATAGACAAGAAGGAATTAGCAGTGTGGGAGTTCCCATCATTAACTAAAATTCTACATAGGAATCCTTTTTTAATATATTAAAAATTGTGTTTTTTTTCTCATCCAAATTAAATATACTCAAAGAAATGAAAATATGCTCCAGGGACATACTTAGCTAGGAGCTACTATGTTGTATTTTCCCCACTAATATTGTCAAGCTCTTTAAGTGAAGCGACTATTATATTGCACAGTAGTAATAACATGTCGCCACATGCTAACCCATCACTTGTATTTTCTTCATTTTCTATAAGAAGGAAATGAACTCTCAGACACTTGGAATAGATATCGGATGTGTTATGAATTTTGTAAAAATAAAACGTGTTTTCTGGAAGCCACATATATCACTGAAATTGGCTGTCTCTCAGATGTTTAAAATCAACAGTTAAGCAGATGTGTAAAACACAGTATTGAATATTAAAGGATTTGTCAATAAAGATTTTGGGGGGGAAATAAGAAAAAACAACAACAGGGCCTAGTGGTAGGCACACCTGGTTGAATGCACATGTTACCACTTGCAAGGACCCAGGTTCAAGCCCCTGGTCCCTCCTTACCTGTAGGATGGAAGCTTTGTGATCAATGAGGCAGTATTTCATGTGTGTTTCTATCTCCCTCTCTGTCTCCCCCTTCCCTCTCAATTTCCTTTGTTTCTTTTATTTCTATCTGATAATACATAGGTATATATATATTTAAAAAGTAACAAAATAGAACTTAAATTGACTTATTGAAGGAAGACCTTGGGAGAGCAGGATTGGAGTGAATGTGAGTTGGATCTCGGTCTCTTCATCTTCAGTTTCTTTCTTCACCTCCACAATTCTCCATCTTTGGTTTGGTTGCTAGCTCCAGAGTCAGAAGCTCCATTCTTCCTCTCCTTGATAGCTCACTGTATCTGAAGTGTGGTGAACTCAATATGAATAACAAAAATTGCAGTGAGAGCTGGTGCTTGTCAAGTCATCTGTGATTTCCACTTGACTCCACAATCCTGCAAGGCAGGCTGCCACTTTAACTAAGTTCCCAGATTTTTTTGTGATGGCTTCCGTCAGGCAGTGGGATCTGTGTCAAGGGAGGTGACTCTGTAGGGAGAGAATGGGACTTGAACACGTGGGGCCCTGGGCTGGATCACTAGTACCTCATATACCAGAGCAGAGCCCTAGTTTCTCTGATAAAACAAATAATTACACCTAAAAATAGACACGTCTTGACTGTCACTATATTTTGTGATTTGATCTCATCTGTGTGGCCAAACTATTGATAACATGAGAATGTGCAACTTGGAATTCTAGGCCATAAAAACTATGGCCTCTCTCTTGTTTATTCTCTATTTTTATATCATCTGTTCATGTATATCAACTATCTACCATTTATCTATCTCTCTATCATCTATCTACTCATTTATTTAGCCATTGACAGTCTATTCTTCTAGTTATCCATTGCCTATCATTTCTGTGACTATCTATGAAATCTACTATCAATCTAACCATCTATCTTTTATGTTTACTGTCTCTCATATATCGAACATTTATATAGAATACCTGTTATCAATCTGTCACCAAACTATATTATCTTTCAACCACAAATCCCCCATCCATTTATACACAATCTGTCTATCCATCACCACCACCAACCACCACCACCACCACCATCATCATCATCATCATCATCATCATCATATCTCTCTCTCTCTCTCCTTCCCCTTCTCTCTCTATCTCTCTTCTTTTATATTGGGAGAAACAAACCAGCTGCCACATTTTTCTTAGTGTCCCCACAGTGTACTGAGCACACAGTTCACTGTACCCCAATGACAGAGATAAGTGAAACGATGGAGGATACACAGAGGATGGGTGGCAGGCGACTGGGTAGGTACGTGGATGAGTGCATCAGTAGGTAGATGGGTGAATCAGTGGGATTTTAAACACACATCAGTGTCATTTACTTTTTTCTCCCATCTAGCTGGTTGTTCATTTGTCATTTTGTTTTCTCAACTATAAGTCTTAAAAGAGCAAAGATTACAGTATCTTTTTTTCCTGTAATATTTCTAACATCTGGGACTAAGCTTGGCCTATATGAGGGTGTTCAGAAAATGCTGAATATATGAACGACTAATTTTGGATGGATGTTCTTGTTATTTTTTTTTTTAACATAGTGTGGTTCAAAAAAAAATGCATGTGAGAGCTGCCTTTGGTCATTGGACAACCAGTTTGTGATTTCTGCCAAAGAACATGGCTATGATTATTTAGCGGGGAAGTTTTTCAAACACGTGTCCTCAATGTTTTGCAGAACTCTGTAAGACTCGACCATCACATGTCTAATTGTGAGTAATATAGATGCTGGTGAGGCTTTGACATTTGAATCATTCAGACAACTTTCAACATTCTCCCTCCCAAACTGAAAAGAATGACAATGTCATTTTTAATCCATCTCCTTTGGAATTAAAGAAAAAAGTGCCCCTCTTAGAACACATGGCAGAGTGTTTAGCTAGTTCAGTTACGGTTTACAGCAGTTTACTCTTTCTCAGGGATTCGGTTCATCTGTTGTTTATTCACAACCCCAAGCTGTTTTTTTTTTTTTTTTTTTTTCTGAATCTAGGGACAGAAATAAAGCACAGGAAGTCACCTTAAACTAACCTTTGGCATCCATATTCTGCCAATCCGCCATCCTTGGAACTTGAAATGTTATTTGCTAACCAATATTTAACTTCATGACCTTTGGTAGATGATACTTGAAAAAGGGAATTAAACTCTAGCCGAAGCAGCATTAAAGAGACTCTTTGGAATACAAATTAGTATAGGAATGGTGAGACATGTTTCCTAAGGCATCATTGGGATGAGGGCCAAGAGTTCACTATGAAAGACTGTTAATTATAAAAAGGTTTATGTAATTAAATGCTACAGTCTTAATAACACATATCTAATATAATTATATGCATGGCTTTTTTAATCAACTTTCAGTGGCTGTCTAGACAGTCTGGTAGAAGATCTAGACCTGGAATTTAATTAGAAAATGTAAAAAAAAAACTCTGAAGAAAAATACTGTATGGCTTCAGTATGTTGTTTTCAAAGATGTGGCTTGGGGAACCAGGTGGTAGCACAGCGGGTTAAGCACACATGGCACAGAACATTAAGGATCCTGTTTCAAACCCCTGGATCCCCACCTGCAGGGGGGGTCACTTCACAAGTGGTGAAGCAGGTCTTCAGGTGTCTATCTTTCTCTCCCCCTCTCTGTCTTCCCCTCCTCTCTCGATTTCTCTCTGTCCTATCTAACAATGACAGCAATAACAACAACAATAATAATAACAGCAGCAATGAACAAGGGCAACAAAAGGGAAAAAAAAAGGCCTCCAGGAGCAATGGATTCATAGTGCAGGCAGCGAGCCCCAAAGATAACCCTGGAGGAAAAAAATAATACAAAAATTAAAAAACAAACAAAAAACACCCCTAAAAAACAAAGATGTGGCTTGGAGAACAGGCACAGGAAGGGAAAGATGCCAGTTTTAGAAAGAAGCTAGTGGGAAAAGAGGCTGAGAAAGAACATGACCAGAAGTTATTCTTTTTGTGGCAAAATATTTTAATTTAAAAAATTAAAGCAATGATAGGGGCTGGGTGGTGGCACACCTGGTTGAGTACATGTTCTAATGCGCAAAGTCTGGGATTTGAGCCCCAAGTCCCCACCTGCAGGGAGAAAGCTTTGCTAGTGGTGAAGCAGTGCTGCAGGTGTCTCTGTCTCTCTCTCCTTCTCTATCACCCTTTCACTCTCAAATTCTGGCTGTCTGTATCCAATAAATAAATAAAGATAATAATAATAATAATAATGCAATGATCCATTATTATACAAAAGGGACAAAATAATGTTTACTGGTTACCTTTGTCTTTTTCTCCAGAATTACTCTTTATCTTTGTGTATCTTATTCCACATTACCCAAAAAACAGAGTGACTGCAACTATCTTGAAACTCATATATACAGTTATATTATATATTATTTATTTATTTATTATTGGATAGAGTCAGAGAGAAATTGAGAAGGGAAGAGAGAAAGAGAGACATTTGCAGGCCTGTTTCACCACTCATGAAGCTTTCCCACCTGCAGGTGGGGACTGGGGGCTTGAACCTGGGTCCTTGTGCACTGTAATGTGAGTGCTTCACCAGGTGTGCCACTGTGTGGCCCCATGACAGCAACTCTATTTTTTACAGGTCATATCATAGTGGTTCTCATGCAAAGACAGGAAGGCCAAAATGTGTGGTAGCATTTTTAAAATATTTGTTTGTTTAATTTTATGAGACAGAACTAGGGAGAAGGAGTGAGTGAGAGGGACAGAGGAAGAGAGAGAGAGAGAGAGACATGTGGGCTAACCCAGAGCCTCACTCATGTAAATACTAGGATATCTCTATTTTTTAAAATCTATTTTATTTTATTTAGTCATTATGGGATAGAAACAGAGGAACTGAGAGGTAAGAAGGAAATAGAGAGCGAGAGAGGTAGAGAGACATGTGCAGCCCTGCTTCACCACTCACAAAGCTTTTCTCCTACATGTGGGGACTGGGGGCTTGAACCTGGTCCTTGCGCACTGTAATGTGAGTGTTTAATCAGGTGCACCACTGCCTGCCCCCCCCCCCCCTGTATGATTCAATAACTCCGACTTAGGGCTGGGTTCATGTTAGATATGTTGTGTGTGATAGTAATTATCACCTAGGTATTGAAAAAAGGACTTTTTTCCTTTCTTGTTCACTGTCTCATGATTTTTGTGATAGCTTTTATTAGTAAAGTCATAGTCCCATCATATAGAGCGACCTTTCAAAACCCATGTTCAGCAGGGAAGCAATTACAGAAGCCAGACCTTCCACCTTCTGCATCCCCACAATGAACCTGGGTCCATACTCCCAGAGGGATAAAGAATAGGAAAGCTATCAGGGGAGGGGATGGGATACAGAGTTCTGGTGGCAGGAATTGTGTGGAGTTGTACCCCTCTTATCCTATGATCTTGTCGAGCATTATTAAATCAATAAAAAAATAAAATTTAAAAAAAAAAAAGGAAAAGAAACCTTCCTGGTCAGTGGACTTGCAACTTCACAACTTCCTGTGCCAGCCAGATAAGAAATTCAAAGGGAACAAGCAGAAATAGCCACTTGTCTTTCTTTCTCTCTTCCTTCCTTCCTTCCTTCCTTCCTTCCTTCCTTCCTTCCTTCCTTCCTTCCTTCTTTTTTTCCCCAGAGTTAATAATTACTTATCAAATGTTCACATAAATGACAATTTAATAAAAAGACCCTGAGGACAGAAATGTATAGGCAGGCAACATTCAAATATCTAAAGTTTTTTTTACCTGCTTACCCCATGGTGACAAAAAAAAATTCTATTTTTAGATAAACCCAACGATGACTTCTTCCTCCTCTTCTTTTATTTTCTTTCTTCTCAACCTTTTCTTCTCTCCCTCCTCCCTCTACTGTCTCCTCCTTCACTATCTCCTCCTCCCTTCCTTTTCTCCCTCTTCATCATCACCATCATCATCATTGTATTGGAGGGTTAGTTAATTGCAGTACAATTGTTGACACATTTCTCCTCTCCCTGTGAGAGGTGGCAGCAAAACACTTTCACCCAAAATTTAGGTCTTGAAAGCTAAAGCTTCTAGATTAGAATCTGGACCGTCAAGAAGTTATTCTATCTTGATGTCTGTTTCTAAATTTTTTGTGTGTGGTTTCACTGAAAAGTTTAATTTAAATTTCGATGACCTGATATGTAGCAATTATGTGTTTATGAGATCTATTTATCTGTATGTACAGATAGACACATGAACTAGCTATAGTGCACACATATGCATAGTCAGAACATATAAAATGTGTTTATATAAAGTATATACATGTATTTATATAATTTCACTTTCTTTGCACACAGACACATATGTATGCATACACATATATTTCCTTTTTAAAATATAGCCATATATCTATGTCACATATTTTATTTTCTTTTTAAAAAGATTTTATTTTTAATTAGAGAGAGATTCAGGCAGAAAGCTACAGAGAAGATAATTGAGCCCTGCTCAGCTCTGGTTTATGATGATGCTGGGGACTGAACCTGGGACTTCAGAGCCTCAGGTATTAATGTCTTGCATGATCATTATACTGTTTCCCCAGTCATACATATATATATTCTCCTTAGAAGCAAAAATATATCCATGTGGCTGGAGGGAGCGAAATGCAGACAGTGGGTAGTCAACATCCAAGGTCAAGACTGCTCTTTGTATGAGTATGGGGAGATAAGGGAGAGAGAGATTACTTTTCAAATTGTGACCCACTTAGCAGTGACATGGGAAGGAATCCTAGTTTCTTATAAAAGCAACTTGAAAAGCAAACGTCATTGGCTTGTGGTGGGTGCAAAATCAATTTGCTGAAATTTCACACTTGTCTCTGTTAGTTGGACTCTTGTTGGTACCAAGAAATCTGTGGTGAATACCAGACACAGAAGAATGTTAACTTGGCTTCTGGTGTGAAGATAAAGTCTGGTAGCTGTTTTTAGTCCTGAGAAAGCAGCTGAAAAGGATAATGAAATTACCCCATGCTATTTCTTTCATATATATATGTATTTAAAGCTTTCTTTCTCGCTGGAGGAAGTTGAAGGTTTCCTGCATCTATTGCTAATTTTTATTTATTTCAGTCATAGTTTATTATAGTAGAACAATCAATTACATAGTAACAAAGAGATGGCCCCCTCCACTCCCCCAACCTCTCTCACCTCCTTCTTTTTTTTTTTTTTGTAGATTATTTTTATTTATCTTAATTTACCTCCTTCTGATCACCTGCTTTCAAGCACTTGGATCTGCTGCACTATGCCACAGTTTACTAATGTTTCACCTTATATTTTCATTTGTTTTGTTTCTTGTGGGGAAAGGGCCCATTGTCTAGGAAGTCCAGACCATTATTTCCATGAGCGTCTGAGCGGGTTGACCCTGAGTCCCCCCCCCCTTTCTGGGGGGTGTGGTAGGCAGGTCCCTCCTGAACTCATGAACTTATGATCAATGGGCTTTTCCAGATGGGACACCTTCCTGTGCATGTTCCTCCATCCCTTTTGATCAAAGGCCATGAATGACTGTGTATGGCCAACCTGAAACCCACCGCAAATTCCTGGCTTTGCTCAAACTGCTCCCTTCCCTGCCCCCTGCCCTGAGGTGCTAGTAATTCACCCTTAGAGAAAAAAGCCTACATAGGCATTGTGAGCTCATGACCAGATCTTACATGGTAACTTTACATGGTGATCAAATACTTGATAGGTCAAGATGTAACTATGCATTGTGTGTAGATTGATGATTACCTCAACCTTCTTTCTGAACCTTGGGTATATCTACTTGCTTGTATCCCTTAATACACAAGTTGTCCATGAGGCTTCTCCTGGAGCTGGTTGTGTGTTTCCTTCCTCTTCATGCACATCATCCTCATCACCAGGGCCCCCCTGGAGCCCCCAGAGGCCGACCTGGTCTCCGCCACCAGTGGCCAGGGACACGGAGAGCCCGGGATGACCTGCAGTAATGTGACTTGTTCAGGGTTCAGAAATGTTCTACTTAATATTCTTCATGGGAAGAAGAAAGCAGTGACCACTGTAACCTGAGAAGTGAATGAAGATGGACATGGGGTTCCATATGGGCTCAGCCATCTTTGCCCAAATAGCCCATGTGCTTCTCTGGTGTGTGCCTTCTCATTTACCTAGTTAAAAGTTGAAAACATTGGGGGTTGGGGAGACAGCATCATGGTTATGTAAAACACTTTGATGCCCAAAGATCCAATTTCCCAGGTTCAATTCCCAGCACTGTCACAAGCCAGAGCTGAGCAGTGCCTCTTTCTCTCTGTACCTCTCTCTCATTAAAAATAAGTTTTTTTCCTGACTCTGACATTTAATATGCAGGTGGATCTAATGATTCAGCTTTCTAGCCTTTTTTTCAGCCATGACATGATCTCTCCTTTCTTTCTATCTTCCTTCCTTCTTTTTTTCCCTTATCTTCCTTCCTTCTTCTCTTTCTTCTTAATTTCTTTCCCTATTTCATTTTTTATAGGATAGCAAGACATTGAGAGAGCAAGGGGATACAGAGAGGGAAAAATATAGACACATGCAGACCTGTTTCACTGCTTGTGAAGTGTTCCTCTTGTCAGTGGGGAGTGGGGGCTTGAACCGGGTATTTGAGGATGATAATGGGTGCACTTAACCAGGTGCACCACTACCTGGCCCCCTGAGGAACTTTTCTTAAAGGTCTATCTTTGGATAATTAGTTGTTTATATATATACATAATTTTATTTTACTTATTGTTATTATTATTTTTTTTACCAGAGCACTCCTCAGCTCTGGTTTATGGTAGTGTGGGTGATTGAACCTGTGACTTTGGAGCCCTAAGCATGAGAGTCTCTTAGTATAACTATTTTGCTACCTCCTTATTATCATTATTAATTACTTTTACAAAAGCTCTGCTCAGCTCTGGCTTATGGTGGTGTGAGGAAATGAACATAGAGTTTTGAAGTCTCAAATAAGAAAGACTCTTTGCGTAACCATGATCTCCTCTGCCCTGGGTAATTAGTTATATAGCATTTGAAAGTGCTTAACCTTTATAAACTAAGCTTTCATTCTTTTCCTTCCTCCCTTTCTTTCTTCCTTTTCTTCCTTCCATTCTTCATTTCCTCCATTCTTTTTCTATAATGGAGACTTTTGTAGTTGCAACAAACAGAAACAAACTATAAAGCAAAGAAAGAAAAACAAACTTATAAGCAAAGAAAAAAATGTATGTATATATGGATATATATATATATATAGTATATATATAAGGTATATAAGGAGAGAGAGAGACAGAGAAAGTCATCAAGAAATTCTTGATGACCAGAGGACCTTGGACCATCTTGGAAAAGCTGGATTCTTTCTTTCCTCCTCAGCAGAGCATTATGCCATTTTGAAAACTCTGCTGCTGTTTCTTTCCATTCTCTATTTCTTCTACAACCCAGTGGCCGTTCCATCTGAATATCTTACGTCAATCCCCCAGGGAAGATGTGACCCAGTTACCATCTATGCAGGTACCTTGTAAGCACAGGATTGTGAGAATATTTGCCCAATACTGGTCTGGCATATGGAAGAAGAGTGATGGGGCCACAGGGCACAGCACAGTCATGTCAGTGCATGATCTTGGCTTCTGAACTGAGATCAAGTTTCTTTCTTTTTATTTCTTTATTTCTTTATTGGGGAATTACAGGTTTATAGTCAACAGTAAAATACAGTAACTTGTACATGTATAACATTTCCATATAACAATACAACCCCACCAGGTCCTCCTCTGCCATCATGTTCCAGGATCTGAGCCCTCTGCCCTGCACCTCAGAGTCTTTTACTTTAGTGCAACACACCAACTCCAGTCCAAGTTCTGCTTAGTATTTTCCCTTCTGATCTTGTTTTTCAACTTCTGCCTGTGAGTGAGATCATCCCATATTCATCCTTCTTTCTGACTTTTTCCCTTAACACGATATCTTCAAGCTCCATCCAACATGGGTTAAAGAAGGTACTTAGTACTATTCCAGTGTGTATAGAGGCCACAATTTGCTCAGCCACTCATCTGTTGTTGGACACTTGGGTTGCTTCCATGTTTTGGCTACTACAAATTGTGCTGCTATGTACATAGGTGAACACAAATCTTTTTGGATGGGTATGTTTGGTTCCTTAGGATGTATCCCCAGGAGAGAAATTGCAGGGTCATAGGGAGGTCCCACTTCTAACCTTCTGAGAATTCTCCAGGTTGTTCTTCACAGAGGCTGGACAAATTGCATTCTTACCAGAAGTGCAGGAGGGTTCCTTTGTCTACACAACCTGAGCATGAGCTCCTAGCAAGAGGGTTATGGGTACTCCTCTGGAATATAACAAGTGACCTGTGTAGAAGATAAGAAAGAAATAAATATTTTCCTACTTAATTGTGTTTTTCCTGTAGTTTGTGACCAATGGCAATTTTTTCAAATGTAAAACTTATCACACTTTTTTTGTTTGTTTGTCTTTGCCTTGCACAACTTTCTGGTGATATTCATTTATCACACAAATGAATGTGAATGTATTACCACAAGGGGAAATACTAGGAAATACAAGAGTGTAACTAAATAGGAAGTCATAAATATAAATTAGAGGAGGAATGTCATTACAATAAAGGTTACATTTTGAATCAGCAGAAAAGTAAGTATTGGATTTAAGTGGTTCTGAGACAACTGGCTAGTAATGTTTTTTTTTTTTTTAAAGTGATAGCAATTTAACTCTAAGTTGTACAGAGTACCAAGTAAATACAAGTGAATTGAAAAATTACTTGTAAAGTATACCGGAAAAGCAGTTGAAGAATTATCAAGTGTTATAGGTTCTAAGGGACTATTATTTGTTAAGTGAAAATAAATTTAACTGAATTTCCCAAAGTAATCTATCCAATACATGACTGACTGGAATTTGAACCTAGGCAAATTGGCTTAGAGTAACTTTTGTTTTCCTCTTTCTGCTTTTGGAATTCTTTCTTATCTTTTATTTTTGCCATTTTCAATTTTTTTTTAACCAAGGCACTTCTTAACTGATAGTTCAAGTTATTAGTGTATCAGCTTAAATGTTTAAAACAGCAAATGAATCTACATTTAGCTGAGATAAGCATACTTAAGACAAGTGTATTTTTTGAAAATATTTTATTTCAGTGACAAATAGATTAATCCCGAGGGAAAAAGACAGAGAGAGATAGCAGGACAATGCTCAGTTCTGGCTTCTAGTGGTGCCAGGGATTGAACCTGGGACTTTGAAGCCTCAGGCATGAGAGTCATTTGCAGAACCATTGTACTGCCTCCCCAGTTTAACAAGTGCATGTTTGAATATGTGTATGTAACAAAGGAACAAAGTTTTATTTTAGCAGTTAAAAAG
Source organism: Erinaceus europaeus (assembly GCF_950295315.1). NCBI lineage: Eukaryota > Metazoa > Chordata > Mammalia > Eulipotyphla > Erinaceidae > Erinaceus > Erinaceus europaeus. Next base: position 15,846,068 of record NC_080166.1, on the reverse strand, counting down.
TAATTCTCTGCCTTTCAACTGGCTTTCATTTCAGAGAGTGAAATAAACTGAGTGTTCTGTTAATGTGGATTAATTTATTTCATTAGCAGCTAGTGGGCAAAAAAGGTTCTTCACATTTCATTTTTTTTTTTTTACCAAGGGGGTGTACAATCATTATACAGCACATCTTATTTGTACATGATCTTTTCTTTTTTAATATTTATTTTATTTATTTATTCCCTTTTGTTGCCCTTGTTGATTTTTATTGTTGTTGTAGTTATTATTGGATAGGACAGAGAGAAATGGAGAGAGGAGGGAAGACAGAGAGGGGGAGAGATAGACAGACACCTGCAGACCTGCTGCACAGCCTGTGAATCGACTCCCCTGCAGGTGGGGAGTTGTGGGGCTTGAACTGGAATCCTTACACTGGTCCTTGCACTTGGTGCCACGTGCACTTAACCCACTGTGCTACTGCCCAACTCCCATTTGTACATGATCTTAAGTGTGGTGTAATTTAATATAAATGTTTCATTTTTTATCCTTTGAGTTAGTCATCAGTGGCATAAACATACTTTGTTTATTTCATCATCTGGGGCTTCTGCTCAGAGAGAGGACATATGTGTACAATTATATCATCTTCATATCTAGACTTGCATATTTTTTAAAAGGGAAAGAATGTAGTTTGCTAGTTTTTTTTCCCTTTAAACTACTACTAACATGGTGACATTTAATAGTTCTAATTAAGTTGAAAAATGTATCATAGTTTTCTTGGAGATGGTTAAAGAGTATTCCACTAGGAAATTTTGAGGCTATTTAAGTTGGATATATACTTTTAAATATTAATTTTTTATAGAAGTGAAGAAGTTGAGAAAAGAAGGAGAAGGAGAGAGAAAGAGAGAGAGAGAGAGAGAGAGAGAGAGAGAGAGGGAGCTGCAGCACTGCTTAACCACTCCTGAAGCTTCCTGAAGCTTCCTCCTTATGGGAGGGGACCATGGGCTTGAACGTAGGACCTTGCACATGGTAATATATGTGTTCAACCAGGTGCGTCACTGCCTGGCCCCTAAGTTGGATATTTTTATATCTGAGGGTTGACAACTTTCTCAGATTTCATTGAAAGAAAACCATAAGACATTCTGTACATGTAGTAATTAAAATAAAAGACTTTGGCTGTCCTGTATAAAGGATTTGCCTGTGGAGCATCTGGGAGAGGGTTTAAACAATCAGAGCTTTATTATGGAGGTCAGTAGTATGGGATGTAATATATTAGGTACCGCAAAATAAGAAATTATAGGCAGCGGTAAATAAGCCAGTCTCATAAACCCATGAATTAGTTACCAAAATTTCAGCCCCACGAGATAAACAATTACTGGCAGGGGTATAGGTTGCTCATGGCTGTAGAGCAGTCTTAGAGTTTATTGCCTAGCTGAGTCACATGTGTTCAGTTCCCAGGAAAGGCAGCCATAGCGGGCACCTTGAGCACCCTCAACTGGGATCTGTCTGAGCAGGATAAGAAGCAGGGGCCAAAAGGGTGGATCTCCGGCTGTCTGTGCTTAAGTTTGTTTGATCCACTCATAATCCACGTGATTTTCACAGCTTGTTGTATGCTCTGTCTCCAGGCCGACGTCAGCCTAGTACTGCATCCAACTCCCTATGGTTGGCCGGTATACTGACTCACATCACCTACACTTAGTAAGGAAGAAATATTTAAAACAGAGAAGTGAAAAGAACCTTTAGTTGAGTTGCTCTGGGACGAGATGAAGAAGGGAGAGATCACAGCTGAGTGTGGGCACTTAAAATCCAAAGGAAAAAGGGGCAGCAGTAGGGATCTCATAGTATCATGACATAATCACTGTGAATAGGAGTTTGTGCCTTTTCATAACAAGGTGCTGTGACAAGTCCTGTCCTGTGTGTCAACCCACCACACTCATCATCAGAGAAATGCAGATTAAAACCACACTGAGATTCCATCTCACACCTCTGAGAATGGGCTCCATCAATAAAACAAGAAGAGATAAGTGTTAGGGAGGATGTGGAGAGAGGAACTACTGCACTGCTGGTGGGCATGCAAAGGGGTGCGGTCATTATGGAGAACAGTACGGAGGAGAATCCTTAAAGAACTGCAAATGGAAATGCCGTATGATACAGCAATTCCATTACTATGAGCTAGGAAAGGTCTCACCAGGCCTGAGATGTCAACCCTGCAGCTTCATTACTCTGGTGGGACATGTCCTAGCTCAAAGGACTCCTTATATCCTTGTTGGGTGGTGTATGTCCTAACAAACTTACAGAACCTAGACATAGATCAGGACCCACAAGATAGGGCACATGTATCCATAAGTTAGGGGAAAATATATACCTTAAAGTAAAAGTGTGCAATCGTTTATAGTGACTCAGTAAGTGCAGCAAACATGTAGAAAGACCTAAAAAGACACCATAGAATACTCAGTCTAATAGTTTCTCCTTAGACCATTTTCCTCTTTTTGGAATATCATGTACAGGACTCTCACACAGTCATGTTATGAATATTCTTCTGGGCCAAAGAGTGGATGATCTCACAGGTAGAATGAAAGAAGCAATTACAGGAAGGGGAAACAGAAAGTGAAATTTGTTTAGTACCAAAGGACTCTGGGGAAAAGGGGAAGGGGAGGAGTGGAGAAGGCTTTGGGGTCCCGGTGCAGGATGGGGGAAAAGGACCTATGCTGGAGGTGAGAGTGTTCTGCAGACACCTATCATTTGATTTGCATTCATATGTCAACAACCATTCACCTGCCTGTCAAATGATTTAAAAAAAAGCTAAAACAAATGAGTGTTCTTCTCATGTCAATATATTTTTGAGAAATATTTGACTATTTTCTAAAAAGCATTTTATTTTAATGAGAGATACAGAGAGAAAGATACAGAGAAAGACAGAAATAAACTCAGAGAGAAATAGAGAAAGATCAGGGAGACAGAGAGAGAAAAATAAATGTCAGAGCCCTGAAGGTTAATTAGAAAAACAACAGGAAGGGTACTTTGAATTTCCGCTCTGAACAAATCAGTGCATCATGAAGTACTTTATCAGATCAACCCAAGATGATAGAAAATTCTGAATTAACTGAATACCAATACTTAAAACAGAGGCTAGGAGAGAGCTCACCCAGCAGAGTTCATGCTTCACCTTAGTTCTGAGGTCTGGCAATACACAAAGTCACCAAGGACAGACTAAGGACAGCTATATGCATGGTGGAGCAGTGCTGTCTCTCTTCTCTCTCGCTCCCTCTTTAAAAATAAAAAAGGGGGGAGGGATGGGTGGTAATACACCCAGGTGAGCACACATGTTACTGTGCATAAATAAGCCCCCAGTCCCCACCTGCAGGGGGAAAGCTTCATGAGTGGTGAGGCATCTCTCTGTCTCTCTCCCACTCTACCTCCCCCTTCCCTCTCAATTTCTGGCTGTCTCTATTAAGTAAACAAATAAATAAAATAAGTAAAGTAAAAAGGGTCAACAAGCTTCTGAGAGCTTGAAGCACAGAATTCATTTCCTGTCATGATATAAATAAACGTATGAATACACACACATATAGATAATTGAAATAGTTCTTTGTACAGAGAAGTGTTCTCCAATTCTAACAATTCAAATATTTCCTTGCATCACAAAAGCAAACAAGTCATTACTTTAGAGAATATACTTTTATACATGTGCTTCCAAATATCCCCATAGAATTAAACGATCCTTTTAAGAAAAAGTACTACTTAGCTCTGGCTTATGGTGGTGCAGGGATTGAACCTAGAACTTCAAAGTCTCATGCACAGGGTCTTTCTACATGCCCGTTTTCCTAGCTCCCTGCCCTTGACCGTTTCCATAATTCATTTGTTTTCCCCTCAAAATGGCCCCGGGAAGTGATCTTTTAATTTTTGAAAACATGAATTCTCTTTTACGTAAGTGATACTTTTGCATACTGAACATGTTAATTTATATTTTGCTGGGTTTTATTTTGTCTATCTGCCTCCCCCCCCAAAAAAAAAAACCTAAACAAGCAAACAAAATCTTTTATTTGTGAAAATTGGATCTCCAAGCTTCCTCTCAGGTAACTGGAGTTTGAGTGGCCAAATGCTCAGACTCCCCAGTAAAGTGACCACAAGATGGCAGTGTCTCAGAACATTGCTTACTAGGAAGGAAGCTGTGAACAGCTGGAGGGCTGAAGGGCTCCAGTGGCAGAAGACAGGCAGATCTGCTCTTCATCACCCAGGAGGTTTGAAAGAAAATCTTGGGAGGTGTACTGGGCTAAAGACAATATGAATTGTACTTGATATATCACTTGCCTGGAGCTCAACTACTTTATAAAACAATAATTCCATGGAACTCCACGCAAGACCTTCTTGCCTGCTCCAACACTAAATTTTCATTTTCTTCTAGCTATTTATGTTGTCATGTATTCATGCAAGCACTCCAGCTACTATCTCTCTCTCTCTCTCTCTCTCTCACTGTTAGTTTATGATCCATCAAATTTACTACCCAAGAAATGTCAACTCTATTCAACTCTCTATGGCATGAATTTTAAACACAACTACCAGTGAATATTCTCCCTAGCCATAGAGTTATGGATGTGTGAAGACTTTCATTACATGTTCACTCTTAAAAAAAATCAAAGAGCAAAATGCTCTTCATTTTGAACCTTTACACAAACTACAATTCTTCACAGATTCAGTTGTTAAAATTGAGCTTTCACAGTCTGATGATCTAGTGATTGACGGCAGGAACCCCATTTTCCTGTGACAAAATACATGATTATATATATATATATTTTGGTTCAAAATCTCCAGTGCAGACTCAGTAAATTCCAGCAGAGCCTAACAGAAATAAAACTCGATGGTTCTGCCGTTATCTTTGGACCCATGTCAAACAGAGGCTATAGATCACTGCAAATGTCTAGCAGAGTTTGAATGTTGGTGAAGTCAAACTCAAAGCTTGTGAAGAGGCTTGCCCTGCACAAGTGTGGTCTCATTGCCTCATAAATATGCCTGGGGACTTGCTTTCGGTGTGGGGTCTTGGGCAGAGGCCATTCTCAAACCTGCTGGGTAAGCTCAACACTGGGTGAAGTCTCATTTGGTTCCCTTTTCCTCTGACAACTTCTTGATAAATTCTGCCTCCAAATGGACAGACCCTTGAGCATTGATGCTTAATGGATTATCTTTTTAGAACAGGATAAGCTTTGGATTACTCAAGGAGGAGTGAAATACAAACGTTTGTCTTTCACTTGGTGAACCCACAAACTGAATTAAGATCCAGCTCATCTATCAGACCCACTGACAAGATGGCTTCCTCCTGTGTAAGGAGACAGTGTTATGCTTACAGGAGCTATGCCTATGCTGGTATTTATCAACCTAAATAATTATGGCTGCCTTAGAGGATAGAGTATATTTTTCTTTTTTCAAGACTTGGATTACTCTTTGCTTCTGATTTTTAATAAAAATCTAGGGACTGGGGTCCGGGCGGTGGCACACCTAGTTAAGCATACATAATACTATGTGTAAGGACCCACAAAAGGATCTGAGTTCGAACCTCCAGCTCTCCACCTGCAGGAGGGACACTTCACAAGTGGTAAAGCAGGTTTGCAGGTGTTTTTTTCTATTTATTTTTATATTACAGAATTACATGTCAGGGGATTTGGGCAGTAGCGCAGCAGGTTAAGCGCATGTGGTGCAAAGCAAGGACTGGCTTAAGGATCCCGGTTCGAATCCTTGGCTCCCCACCTGCAGGGGAGTCGCTTCACAAGCAGTTCTTCTTCTAGCATTTACCCTTCTTCCGTAGCCAGTCAACAGCGTCAGGTTGAGCCTGATGTAAAGTTTCGAGACCTCCTTTGAATCTGGAGAGGTGGCAGTCGTTGACTATGTGGGTCATAGTCTGTCTGGAGCTGCAGGGGCAGTTCGGGTCGTCTCTGGCTCCCCAGCGGTGGAACATAGCGGCACACTGGCTATGGCCTGTTCGATAGCGATTGAGGAGGGCCCAATCATAACGTGCTAGGTCAAAGCCGGGTTGACGCTTGCAGGGGTCTGTGATGAGGTGTTTGTTCTTGACCTCAGCTGACTGCCAACTCTTTCCAAGAGGCTGGAACAGAGAAGTTCAGTGTAGGCGTAGGGGGCCAGATTGGGTGACGAGACATCTAGCGTTGAACAGGGTGGGCGAAGATATCCGCGTATATTGGCAGGTCGGTCGAGCGTAGACGTGGGAAATGAACTTAGATGATGTCGCATCCCGACGAATATGTGGCGGGGCGATGTTGCAGTGAAGCAGGTCTACATGTATCTATCTTTCTCTCCCTCTCTCTGTCTTCCCCGCCTCTCTCCATTTCTTTTTGTCTTATCCAGCAACAACGACATCAATAACAACAACAATTAAAAAGGGCAACAAAAGGGAATAAATAAATATTAAAAAAAAAGAATTACATGTCGACAAAGGTTTGAATCCACACTATTCCCACGACCAGAGTTCTGAATCTTCACTCTCCCCACTGCAATCCACCACAGCGCCCCTAAAGTTGTAGACATGGGCCAACCATCTTCTCTACAACTATCTGTCCACATCTATACATAGCTGCCTCTTCTTTTTCTGATTCAACCCTCTTTTCCTCTCTAAGCCACTCATAACATTGTAACTACCTCCATATGTCTCTCTCCTTTTCCTTCTCTCTCTCTGGGTGCTGATGGAGCTGGAGTTCAGAGTCCTGTTATCTTTATCCTATCACTTCTCCCCTTCTGGGAGTATGGATCAAGGTTGTTTATGGGGAGCAGAAAGTAGGAGTTCTGCTTCTGTAGCTGCTTCTCTGCTGAGCACGGGCATTGATAGGTGGATCCATACCCCCAGCCTGTTTCTATCTTTCCCTAGTGGGCCAGATGCGAGTGTCCAGGACACATTGGTGAGGTCATCTTCCCAGAGAAGCCAGGATGGAGTCATGGTAGCATCTGTAGCTTGATGTCTGGAAGGTGACATGACCTAAGTTGAGACAAAAGGGTTAATGAACAGTAACCAAAAAGTAAGATTAGAACAGATTAGATGAGGGATTTTAGGTTAGAAGAAAGCTAGGAGAACCATTTTAGATGTGTTCCTGGGGGCATGCAAGTATGGTAGTTTTGCTTATGTTTGAGAGCTAGCCTGAGGTTGGATGAGAATATTGTCTGAGAGAATGGTGTCAGAGTAAAGAAAAGGGCTAGAAAGTTGGATTAGGGCAGGGAGTAGCTCCCATTCTATGAATAAAAAAATTCTGTGGTTAAAACCAACTATTTACCCCCATCCACCTGCTCCAGGGCCCATATGTAAATGCACATTTATATTTAGCACCAGAGCCTGTGTGACCTCTGAGTCCCTATTGGTCTGAGCTTATAGCTCATGGTCACATCTGAGGAACATTGCAGACTGCACTCATTTCAGGACCAGACTTTTTTGAGTGGCATGGCAGGATACGCCCAGCCTCCCTTCTGAGACTGGGGCTATTCCTAACGTCATTGCTTTATGGTAGAGCCAAGGTCCTGGGAAAGCCCACAAGATGCTGTTCCTCATGGAAGTGACCAGTAGTAGAGGAGAGAGGGACCCTTTGGAGGTCTAGGCCCATCATATGTGTATGGGAATACAAGGATTCCCTAACTAGGGCCCCAGATGATGAGGTGGTATGATATTGACCAAACGGGCCATTATAAAGTGGGCCAGTCTCTTGCCCTTATCCAACTTTTGTAGTCCTCTCTTTATCTCATAATCTTAGATTTCCTCTCAGTTGTTTAAGCATTGAGTATCATTTGTTGAGCCCAGCCAGAGTTAGGTTTTTGGTATCTGTCTTCTTTGAGCCTTTCTGCTAGGCTGTCCTGCTAATTTGATCTAAGTCCAATCAACTACAGAGTTTATGATGCCATCTTTAGGCACTTCAACCATCATTGAGCACTTTGACTTTGAGCTATGTAATTGCCCCTTGTTTATGGATACGTATACACCTGTATCCAGTACCCTAAACCCTAGCCTAATCTGGTATCTGTTACTTAGCTAAATGACATGCCATCTAACTTGGATATAGGTAGTCCCATGTGTTAGGAAAGGTCTCACCAGGTTTGAAGAGTTGTGAGGTTGACTTCTCAGGTGGTGTCTATCTTTCTCTTTCCCTCTCTACCTCATCCTTCTCTCTAAATTTCTCTCTGTCCTATCCAATAAAATGAAAAAAAAAGGCCACCAAGACCTGTGGATTTGTAGTAGCAGCACTGACCCCCAGCAATAACCCTGAATAAAAAAAAACACATAAAACTAGGGATTAATCATAGACTGTCGATGATTTACTGTGTAGCTTATTATTGTCTATAAATGCCAAATTCAAGACTATGCCTCTGATGTCAAGACATGCTCTGGGGGCTGGGCATTAGCACACCTGATAAAGCTCTTGTATTACTATGCACACAAGGACCCAGGTTTAAGCCCCCAGTCCCCAGCTTCAAGGGAGAAGCTTTATGGGTGGTGAAGCCATGATATATGTGTTTATTTTCTGTCCCCTTCTCTACTTCTTTCTTTGCCTATTGGGAAAAAAAATGAGAGAGAGAAAGAGAAAAAAAAAAAAGGAAAAATAAAATGGCCACCAGGAGTGGTGCATTCATTATGTAGACACTGCACCCCTAGTGAGAATCTTGGCAAACAAAACAAAAATTCAAAACCAATCTTTGTTCATAAAAAATGATGCACATTTATTCTCAAGATTAAGTTCTAAAGAACTTAATTAAGTTCTATAGATTAGCTTCCTTTTTTTCTCCCCATATTGGAGCTCATATGACCTCCCTATATAGTCACTAATAGAACCAAAGTTTATTCTATTAGACTCCACTCCCCCCCCCCCACAATTGTTGATAAAATTTGAAAATCTAGAAAGTCTGGGGTGGTTTAGAAATGCTTCCAGGCAGTGGTTTCCTGACTCCATGATTTTATGAAATCAACACGGCTGTTAACCTTGGTCCTTGTTGCTGTGTGAGCAGGTTATACCATCTGGATTATTAGGAGAGAAGCTGGCAAAGGCATCCCAGTTTTGCCTTTAAAGTGTGTCCATATGTCCTGCAAGAGTTAAGGGTCCCGTTGGTCTTGGAACGGATTGATCATTGGCTTGTAAGACTAGGATTTCAGAGAATATAGCTCTGTACCTCTCTGAGTCTATTAGCTTCACTGTACCTACCACCAAACTCCCAGTGCAATCACACCCTCAAAATGGTTCCTCTGTCCATTCCTCCCAACACCTCACTCTAGCTCTCCCCAGTAACTTCCATAAAGCTCACAGAGTTGAAGGTTTTTTATCTTTTTTTTTTTCCAGCACAATAATTGCTAGAGCTCGATACCAGCACTACAAATCCACCATTCCCAGTAGACTTTTTTTTTTCTTCTTCCTATCTTATTAGATAAGAGAGAAACTGAGAAGGGAGAGGGGTTTCTGGTCCTTTGTCCAGCCATGTTATCACCTTCCTGGACAATAACTTGGATCCACCTGCATATCAGATTTCAGGCTCAGGGAAACAAAACAAAACAAAACAAAAACCTAGTATAACCACAAGCCCTTTAGAATATAACTAAAATAGGCTTACTAGCTATCTACAAAATGGAGACACCCCCCCCCAACTATTCATCTGCACTATTCCAGCCTTTAGGTTCATGATTAGTCAACAACTTGTTTGGCTTTGTATGTTAACTCTCTTTTAACTCTCTTTTCAGTCACCAGGTTCTAGATGCTAGCATGATGCTAACCAGACTTCCCTGGACAGACAACCCACCAATGTGTCCTGGAGCTCTGATTCCCCAGACAGTCTGGGAGTATCGACCTGTTAATGCCCATGTTCAGCAGGGAAGAAATTATAGAAGCCAGACTTTCCACCTTCTGCACCCCATAATGACCCTGGGTCCATACTTCCAGAGGGTTAAAGAATAGGAAAGCTATCAGGAGAGGGGATGGGATACAGAGTTCTGGTGGTGGGAATTGTGAGGAGTTGTACCCCTTTTATCCTGTAGTTTTGTCAATGTTTCCTTTTTATAAATAAAAAAAATAAAGATAATCTAGCAAGTTAAAAAATAAAAAGATTTAAGAGAGAGAGAGAGAGCTGAAGATCTGCTTCATTCTAATGAAACATCCCCTCTGCAGGTGGGGAGCAGGGGCTCAAACCCAGGCCTTTGTACATGGTGATGTGTGCACTTTACTTGGTCATACAACTTCTAGCCCCCTCCTTCTATTTCTTTCATCTAGAAAGGTAATCTTTGGCATGTCCCACAGAATATGATCTGGTACAATTTTTGGTGATTGATTCTTGTACACCAACGACCACCCTTGTTGGATCAGCTAGATAGTATAAAGTTTAGGCAAAGAGACTATGATACCTTGAGCCTCCAATGTTCCAGGTTCAATCAATCCCCAGTACCACCATCAGCCAGAGCTAAGCAGTGCTGTTGTAAAAAACAAACAAAAACAAAAATCAAAACAAGTAAATGTCATAATTTCTATAACAGAATGACAGAGGACCAGGAAAATGCGGATGAGATCAATTTTTTTTCTGAACAAGGCAACTAGGACTGTTTTTCTTCTTTCCTTCTCTCTCTCTTTCTCTTTTATGACCTTGTAAGACGTTTGAATGTTTACAATACAGTTAACACAGTAATACAGTAAATTTTCTCATCTCCCTGTGATGGTGTCTGCAAAACAGTCACCTGTAGCCTAGGTCCTTTTCCACCATCATGAAGCAGAACTTCCAAAGCTGCCCCACCCACAACTTCAAATTCCCCTCCCTCCCTTCATTCCCCAGAATCCCTTGCTTTGGCACAATCCACAGGGCTGTATTACTGAATGACAGGTAGTTCAATGCAGTCTTAAGTGCAGGGGTGGGGGATAGTTGTTTTAAGAGTTACTTTAGGGAAAGTGACCCTTTTGTGAGGAGTGATAGTAAGAGACTGAAGGAGGAAACAGGAGGATATATCGTAGGTTCTGAATAATGCCCAGTATCCAGATGAACACGATTGGAGTCTACAGACATTCGAAGCAAAAAGTGTAAGGTAGGTGGAGACATTTGGTTGGGGTGAGATCAGACATGACTACAAGTTCATCTTTAAGCAATAGGAACCACTGGCAAGTGCTCACTAAAAAGAAGGAACATAGAACATACTGCACTGGTCAGAACAAAGGCACTTAATGCAGCTTTGAAAATAGTTTGATCAGTGGAGCAATGGATTTGAGTGCCTGAGGCTTCTGGTTTGACCCTCAGTCTGGCATGACTTCTCTCGTCTCGTTCTCTCTCCCTCTCTCCCTTGTGCCCCTCCCCCCCATCTCATGTGGAATTCTCTCTCAAACACAGTAGATGAAGTAAACCTGCAGGCTTTTGTAGATGATCACATTCACCTTCTCAGTCCTGTGGGATAAATACAATTATCATCCACAATTAGGTGGACATACCTGCATCCCTGAGAGAATCTGAACTGTTTCCTCAAGATCACATGGCTGGAAGTGACAGAGCACCCAAGTAGAGTTCAGGCTCCAAGCCATCACCACTATCTGGGGACAGAGTTAATGCAAGGGTTGTCATGTGCCCATAACACATGGGTTTCCAGGGATCTAACTCAGGACTTCACACTTGAGGAGAACACTTTGCTTTTAATTTCTTTATTAGTGATTTAATAATGATTAATAGGATTGTAAACTAACAGTCCACACATTTCTCACCACCAGAGTTCCATATTCCATCCCCTCCATTGGAAACCTCTTTTTAAAAATCTTTTACTTTATTTTATATATCTATTACTAAATAGAGACAGAGAGAAGCTGAGAGGGGGATAGAGAGGGAAAGAGACAGGACAGAGAGACATCTGTAACCCTGCTTCCTCACTCATGAAGCTTTCCCCCTGCAGGTAGGACCAGTGGCTTGAACCCAGGTCCCTTTGTACTTTAATGTGTGTGCTTAACCAGGTGCACCACTGCCTGGTCCCAGCTTCCCTATTCTTTATCCAACTGGGAGTATGAGCCAAAATTCCTTATGGGGTGCAGAAGGTGGAAGGTCTGGCTTCTGTAATTGCTTCTCCACTGAACATAGATGTTGGATGGTTGATTCATACCCCCAACCTATTTCTATTTTTCCCTAGTGGGGTAGGGGCCAACACTTTTATCCACCTCACCCCACTCCCCAGAATACTCTACCACCAGCCACTTCAGCATTTCTGCTTGCCAGTGAGAGATACAGAAACAAAGGCAGAAGATCAGGAACAACCAAAGGTCAGACTTGCAGGAACATCTGTGGGTGACCAGAATTCTTCCTGATCCTGAGATGGTTCTGGTACAGTCTAGAGATCATTATGAACTATGATCCATGGTGAACATAAGGATATAGTCACAGGATAACAGTCCGTGGATTGCCCATGGATCTTTCCACCTTGGAGTCCAAAGTGAAAATCATAGAGCCTGAGACTTGCAGACATGAGATGCCAATGTATTCAACACTTTTCTTGGGTTAGTAGTATCGCAAGTGACCAAGAACAGAAAATTCAGAGACACCAGAAGTCAAAATCATAGATTCAATGTGGAATCATAAACTACAGATTCTGGCTGATAGTCTGTTTTTTAGGAGTGTCACATGGTGTGACACAATATACTTCTGAGAGATACCCACCACCCCTGACAGAACCTTCCTGTATGGTCAGTCAGGGGACTGGGTTGCAAGGGTAGAGGGGGTCCAGTTGACCTGGGGGAGGTGCGTTTGGTGGTAGGCATGGTGCAGTAATGTATTTTGAAGAAGTGTGAAATTGTACTTCTGAAACATTTATAGTATTTTAAACAATGGTTACCTTAAAAACAGACACATGGAACCTCTATTATGTTATCCTTTGCAGAGGGAGAGATTGACAAGGAAGGAGAAACACCCTTCAGAATGAAAGATGAAAAATTTTCTTTCTTCTCATCTTTCTTCTAGACCTTTCCTTTCACTTTGCTGCCTTGCAATCTTTATTTATTCTTTTCTCTCCTCCTCCCTCTCCCCTTCCTTCTATCCTTCCTTCCTTCACTCATTCCTTCCTTCCTTCTCTTTTCTTCACTCTCTCTTTCACACTTCCTTTCTCTCTCTTTCTCTCTTTCTTCTTCTTTGGTTCATTTCTTATTTATTTCTCCTCCCTTTTGCCTACACGGTGCCTTTTAGTATCCTTACCCAAGGTTCCCTCTTACTTCCTGGACAGGATGAAAGCTTAGGTTAATGCCAATAGTGTCTGTGTCTTTACTGAGTCAGGAGAGAGAAGTTGCTCATCTAAGAGCACGGAGGGAAACTCACGTCTGATGGAGGACAGAGGACAGACGGCTGGGTTCCAGAGACCACACAATGCACTCATTGTGCAGAACCAAGGCATGAACTTACTGTCCAGGCTCGCTTTCTCCTTAAGGAGATTTACGCGAACATATCTTTGTTTTCTTTCCAATTTGAAGGCTGTCCTGCCTTTGAAATTTATTATTTTGGTCTCTAGGCCCTGAAGGAAGGATTGGCTGTCCGTTCCACTCTGCTTTTAATGGCACAGGGCAGCTGCCAAGGAATCGCATCACTTCACAGTTTGCACAAACTGAAGGTGAAATAGTTAAAGTGGACAAGGTTGATCATTACTGAATCACTAATAATAATAATACAAGAAGTTACAAAATAAGAAAATACAAAACAGAACTTGGATTGGAGTTGGAGTATTGCACCAAAGTAAAAGGGTGGGAGGGGAGTTCAGGTCCTGGAACATGATGGCAGAGGAGGACCTAGTAGGGGTTGAATTGTTATGTGGAAAAAATGAGGAATGTTACACATGTACAAACTATGTATTTTACTGTCCACTGTAAACCATTAATCCCCTAATAAAGGAAAAAAAAAGATTTTCCCCAATGCTTTCTTCTAAAAGCATTGTTTATAATTAGTTCTTCACTTTATTCTAGTTAATCCTTGCGTATAAGTTAAGGATATAGCTTATTCCTTTGTGTGTGTGTATGTGTGTGTGTGTGTGTGTGTGTGTGTGACTATCCAGTTTGTCTGATAAATTCATGGAAAAGAAAACATAAATAAATACATAAAATAGACAAGGCTTCAGTGGAACTGATACCTCCACTGTGCATGAGCTGAGAAAGCCAGTGTGAGTGAATGGGCTGTATTTGGCTTCTTCTGGAAGGGATACCTTAGCCTTCCAGAATATGCTGATAGTTTGGAAAAGATTTGCCTTGTTTTATTTAGCACCAAGACTTCCTGCACACACTACACCACTGCTGAGTGACCTTGGGGACAATTTTCTGATTATTTATTTATTTATTTATTTTATTGAGAGAGAGGGAGAGCATATGGAGACAGTGAGGAGACACATTATAGTACGTCTCTACTAACCATGGCACCTTGAGTGTTGTTCATGATGCTTCCATGTAATGCTGGGATTCAAACCCAGGACCTCAAACATTGTAACATCTGGTGAACCATCTCCCTGGCACTCCAAGAAAGTCTTTAAAAAGGAGGCTTCTTCTCCTCCCCACCCCCCAATCCCACTCCCTCCCTTCTTCCCTCTTCCTCTGCCTTCCCCTTCTTGTTTTTTGTCATCACCATGGCTTCACTGCTCCAGGATGATTTTTTCAGATGGACACGTGGACAGGGTAGATAGCTAGCTAGATAGGTTGTCATTAAACAGATAGCCCTTACTACAGTACAGATCTAGTTGTACTATGTACTTACTTCACAAGAGAGACCCAAGCTAGATAGGTTGTCATTAAACAGGTAGCCCTTACTACAGTACAGATCTAGTTCTACCATGTACTTACTTCACAAGAGAGACCAAACACAGCATCGTTATCTGTGCAGCCACATCATCACAAGCAGCACTGAGAATCAAACCCTGGACCTTGGGCATGCAAGTCCTTTGCTCTACCCGCTGAGCTACCTCCCCAGAGACAGTATGAAAAACCATCTGTTAGAGATCTCTTTTAAGGATTTGGAATCCCTGAATATTATTTACAGATTGTTAACAATATGCACCATAATCATAACTAATGTTTTTTATTTTTATTTTTTTAATCTTCAAATTTTTTTATTCGTGAGATTATTGGTTTACAGTAGATACAGTTGTTGGTACATGTGTAAAGTGTCTCAGTTTTCTGCAAAACAGCTTCACCCCCAGCCTAGGTCCTCCTCCACCATCAGCACCAGGACCAGAAAGACCTTCCCCCTCCCCTACCCAGAGTCCTTTACTTTGGTGCAATACACCAATCCCAGTCTGAGTTCTGTTCTTATTTCTCCATGTCTGTCCATGAGTGAGATCATTCCATCTTCATCCTTCCCTTTCTGGCTGATCTCACTTCACAGGATTGCTTTAAGCCCCTCGAGTCTTTGCTGTGAAGCAGGCATTGCTCTCAGCGGTGGGCAAGCCTCACAGAGTGGGAACCGAGGTTCTGTTCTCTGGGGGCTGTGAGCAGATGCTTTTGTTGTCTGCATTTGGCAGATAGAGAACTTGAGTGGCACACAGTCCCAATAGTCTGCTCCCGGGCATCTGGGCAGTCAAGGGGCAGAGCAGGGAACCCAGGGAAACTGACTCTGTTTGTGGTGGATGGGATTAGCCAGACCTTCACCTTCTGCTCCCCATAATGACCCTGGGTCCATACTCCCAGAGAGATAAAGACTAGGAAAGCTATCAGGGGAGGGGATGGGATACGGAGTTCTGGTGGTGGGAATTGTGTGGAGTTGTGCCCCTCTTATCCTATGGTTTTGTCAATGTTTCCTTTTTTATAAATAAAAAATTAAAAAAACAAGCTTTTCTTTATGCATATATTCATTTGTATATTCATTTATTTTGTTGTTCCTCATCTCAGGGGTTTCTGTGCTCCAGGCTGACATTTTTCAGATAGAAAGAAATGAGAGGGAGCAGGGTGGTAGTGTACTGGGTTAAGAGCACATAGTACTAAAAGCAAGGATCCAGGTTCAAGCCCCAGCTCCCCACTTGCAGGATGGGTCACTTCACAAGTGGTGATGCAGGGCTGTGGGTGTCTTTCTTTCTCTCTCCTTCTCTATCTAGCCCTTCCTTTCTCAATTTCTCACTATCTCTATTCAGCAAAATGGGGAGTGGGGGATGGAAGAAAATAGCCTCCAGGAGCAGTGGAGCCCCAGTGACTGGAGGAAAAAAATAGAGTGAGTGAGAAAGAGGGAAAGAAAACAGAAGCTTCCTTCTGTGCACTGAGGACTCAGCTCGAGCCTGGGTCATATATGTGTCAGGTTAGTGTCCTGTCTACCTGAGTTATCTTGCTGACTCATTTTCCCCCACCTTTTTTTTTTTACCAGAGCACTACTCAGCTCTGGCTTATGGTGGTGCGGGGGCTTGAACCTGGAACTTGACGAAGCCTCAGGCATGAGAGTCTATTTTGCATAACCATTATGCTATCTACCTTCCCTCTAACTTTTTATTTTACTCATTTTATTAGGGGTTAATAGTTTCCAGTACAGTTGTTGACACATAGGAGCCATTCCTCATCTCTCCATGCTAGGTGTCTGTCACACACTGTCACCCCCAACTGAAGTTCTTCCCCCTTATCTTGCACCAGGAACCCAAAGCCCCCCACCCCTCGGCCCCTTAGTGCTTTGGAAAACATCCAACCCGGTCCAAATTTTACTCTGTGTTTTCCTTTTCTGTTCTTGTTTCTTACGCTGGTCCTTGCGCTTAGCCTACTGCGCGCTACTGCCTGACCCTTGTCCTTGTTTCTTAAGTTCCGTCTGTGAGGATGATCTTCCAGTGTTCACCTTCTCTTTCTGGTTATCTCACTTAACATGATTCCTTCAAGCTCCATCCAAAAGGAGGCAAAGGAGATCGTGCCATCATTCTTTACAGCTAAATCCATTCTGTGTCTAGACCACAACGGTCCATTTCATGTGTGAGGAAGCATAAGTCATAGTGTGAAATGGGTAAATATGAACTGTCTATACTACATGTTAAGACAAATAGTCTATGCTCTCCAGGGGCTGGGTTGGGGGGGGGAGTGGCCTCAAACTTAGAATTTACTTTTCTGAGCTTCTAATTTCCCCCCACCCCATGTCCCTTGGATGCTGACCTGGTAATCACAATCTCATTAACTTTCTTGTGCCTTCAGAGGAACGAGTTCTGTATTGTTATTCTCGGGTAATTGGTCTAAATGATCTAGTCTACCATCCGTAGAAGCAGTTTTCCTATAGAATCTTCATTGTCAATTTTTCAGCAGAAATTCTTTTGTAAGTTGTTTAGGGGAACTGTGGTGGATTGCAGTGAGGAGAGTGAAGATTCAGAACTCTGGTGGTGGGAATGGTGTGGATTCAAACCCCTGCCGATATATAATTCTGTAATTTAAAAATATAAGAAGAAATAAAGAAATTCTTTTGTAAGTTGCTATTGCATCCAACCAGTAAACCTTAGTGCTTGGTCAAGTGATTTGCTTCCTGGGACACTCCACTCATTCTTCACTACACTTGATCTTAGCCAAAAGGCAGAGAAGCGATACCCCACTCATTCTTATTCATTTCTGAACTTGTATTTCCCTTCAATCTGTTTTTTATATCCCATGTAGGATTGAGCTCATCCTGTATCTGTCTTCTTGTAGCCTCATTTTGTTTAGCAAGATTCTCTCCAGTGCCATCCAAATATAAATTTATGTTATAGTAACTTTTAAACTAGCCCTCCCTATAGAAAATTCAAGCATGTGAGTATTTAAAACAAGAAGACAAAGGCAGTCATTCAAAACATCCTTTTGTAAGAACTCTATTGGCTCTGCAGAAAGGGCACAGAACTTCGGTGGTAGCTGCAGTATGAAACTATACCCTTGTGATTTCCTTAAAAAAAGATAGTTTTTTAAAAATTTTCCCCTTTGTTGCTCTTATTTTTCATTGTTGTTGTAGTTATTATTGTAGTTATTGATGTCATCGTTGTTGGATAGCACAGAGAGAAATGGAGAGAGGAGGGGAAGACAGAGGGGGGAGAGAAAGACAGACACCTTCAGACCTGCTTCACCGCCTGTGAAGCGACTCCCCTGCAGGTGGAGAGCCGGGGGCTCAAACCGGGATCCTTACGCCAGTCCTTGTGCTTTGCACCACCTGTGCTTAACCCGCTGTGCTACCACCTGACTCCCCAAAACAGATAATTTTTGTGATCTTCAAATTACTGGCAAAAAAATATTAAAAATATTAGCTGTCTTGAGTAAAATAGTGGCCCAAGGACTAGTGGTCATATTGCCTTGCTCACAAGAAACAGGTCAGTTTTCTCTGATTTCTTACTCTTTCTTCTGCTCTGCTTGTCCTCAAAGCAATTTTTTTTTTTAACAAGACTGTTTCACAGTAAGACAGAACCAAGAACGGTGGGGGAAGGAAGGAACAGGTTTTCCAGAAGAGGTCTGTGTGAGAGATTCAGCTTCCTCCTTAATAGCTTGTGAGGGAAAAGAAACACTTTTGTCTATGAAAAAAAGATTTTTTTTTCTTTTCAGAAGGCTGCTCTGGGGAGTAAGTGTCCTCGAGTTCAAGTGGGTTGTGTCCTTCGGGTGTGTTTCTGTATATCAGTAGAGTGACAGAGAAGTCCTTTCAAGAGGGAACAAGTCACTTGACCTCTTGGTGAACTGAAACAATAAAGCAAATGGATGCAAACAATGTTAACCTTTCTGACTTCTAGTTTAGGAAAAGCAGGGTGGTGCTTTGTTGTACTCAATGGTCTCCACAGAGTGATGCCTCAGGGTCAATCACAGGAATATCAATCAATTCAGTTTGTTCAAAAGCGACTTGAGCTTGATTGGAGCAGAAGTGGTCTTATTGGCCTTCATTGTCTTCCTGCTGTCAAGAAAAGCCATATATTTTGACTTCTGTGAAAACTCCCTCAATGAAAGCAAAAGCGGGAAGGAAAAGACTCAGTGGCTTTGCTGTCATGAGGCTCTTTCCTGCTTAAAAATCTACCAGGACAGGAACTGAATGCCAGCATGCCTTTCCCATACATTTCCTACATCCTCCCCCCACAGACCTTGTAGCCAGTTTGGAACTGCTAGTGAGGGCTGGCAAAATTCAGGCAGTGTGTATAACTCAGGTTCTAGCCCATAGCCACCTGTGTTAGAAGAAGCTTCCATGCTGTGGTCTCTCTTACCACCCCCCTTTATCTCTCTGCCTTGCTCTCTGTCTCTCTCTCTCTCTCTGCCTCTGTATCTCTCTCTCCATATCTATATGAAAATATCATCCTGGAGCAGTGAGGTTCCAAAATGACCAACCCACAAACAAACAAACAAAAACAACCCCTCTCCCCCCAGAATTACTAATGTCTATTAGTAAGCTTAATTTTCCCCCTTTATTCTGATAGGTCAGTGGATCAAATATATCTCTTGTAGTAGATACAAAATATCCTTTTAATTTTTATTCAAGCAACAAGAAGATAAAGGCTTTTCTCTTCTTCCTCCTCCTCCTGCTTTGTAATCTCTAGGACTGTAATAATCTGAACCAACTTTTAGATAGAAAGACAGAAGGAGAGAGGGAAAGATACCACAACATCAAAGTCTTTTGCAGGGCAGAATGGACCTGATTAGAACCTGGACATAGGCAAGACAAAGAAGGCATGCTATCCAAGTCAGTGACCTTGCTGAGCTAAGATAAAGATTTTCTATTGTCAGTATCAAGACTATGCAACACAATTCAGAAAATTATTAAAAACATATAATATTTTCTACTAAAATGTGTAAAGGAATAGATATATATTTAGGTAGTGCACTGCTCTTTTCTGGTTTATAGTGGTGTCAGGAATTGAGCCTCAGAGTTGTAAGATTTCTCTTTAAATATTTTCCTCCTCCTCTTCCTGTTCCTTTAGATAGAAAGAGTGTGAAATTGAGAGGGAAGGAAAAGAGAGAGAGAGTAAGAGAGAAACAAAAGACACCTGCTTCACTGCTGTGAAGCTTTCTCCCTGTGGGTGAGGACCAGGGGCTTGAACCCGGGTCCTTGAGCATACTAACCTGTATGCCCTACTGGTTGTACCACAGTCTAACCCCCTGCCCCGATGATAAGATTTCAATGGTATAATTTTGCACTCACACTTATGATGTGTATAAGTCATTACACCCTCCACCAAAATTCTGTGCCCACCACCCCCATAACCACCATAATTTTCATAAAGTCTAAGAGTTAGTTTGGTTACTATTGTTTTTATGGCCTGGGATATAACACAGTACATAAGGCATTGAATCTCAAGTATGAGATACCAAGTTCAATTCCCAGCAACTCATGTACCAGAATAATTCTCTTGTTCATTCTATCTATCTATCTATCTATCTATCTATCTATCTATCTATCTATATCTACCTATCTATCATCTATATATAACTTACTCACCTGTTCATCATCTATCCATCCATCCATCATCTATCATCATCTATTATCTATATATAACCTACCTACCTGTCTATCATCTACCTACCTACCTATCTAATCACCTATCTATCTATCTATCTATCTATCTATCTATCTATCTATGTATTTATCATGTATATATGTCTGTATGTGGCTAGCTAGCTAGGTAACTATCTCTGGGCAGCAAAATAGCTCGCTTGGATAATGTACTCTTTGCCAAGTGTGCAACCTATAAGTGTGTGTGTGTGTGTGTAAATGGGACTTCATACACGTGCAATTTCTCCACTCTGAGACAGAGACAGAGAGGCTGCATAGCATGTGAATTCCTTGCACTGCCATAACACCACCATGTGTGCTGGGGGTTGATCCTGCATCCTGTGCTGGGCAAGGCTGGCACCCTCCCAAATAAACTATTTCTTCAGCCCACTTGTGAGTATCAGATGAATGAAAATCCAGCCTCCTAATCTGTAGAAGCCTTGCCAGCATATTTAAAGGTAAAGATAACAATTAGCTCCAACAAACTGTCTTACTGAGCCATCCCAAGAGTCTAAGTCTCACATGCATGAGAGCAGGTGAGACGGGGCAGCTCTGCACATCCCCACATGTGCTGAGCACTTCCCCTGAGACAGTCTTGTGCTGTGACATGTCAATCCCTTTATGCAGACAAAGCTGTGCGTCACTTGTCTGTTCTTGAATCTCCGTGCTTAAAACTGCTTATGCGACAGAATCTGTCTTTACAAGTGCCTTTCTTCCTGAAATTGTGGCCAGGAAACTTCCAAGCAGATTGGAAGAGCTACATTCAGGTGACCTGGAAAACAAGACCCAAGGAGGCTGGGACAAGTCAGACCCTCCTCCTCCCTTGCAGGCTGTACTGTCTTTCCGGCAATGCTACTGGCGCTTAAGTGATAAATCATCAACTTGAGAAATATAAACACTGGTTACGCAAACAAATTCAATTTAAGAGTCCCTTAATGAACCTTTAACGAGATGCATGTGGGCTAAGAAAACCCAACAGGCTGCCTCAGTGTGTTTGCTTTTGAGGGGGAAAAAAAGAGAGAATTAAAAATGCATCAATTCCCTCCTCCTCTCCTGACTCATCTCATTAACAAAACACAATTGAAAACTACTGACTTTTGAATTCAAACAATATTTCCAAAGAAACATGTGTGTGTTGTATCTGCCATTGATAAAAAAAAAAAAAAAGCAAACTGAAAGGGAGGTACAGCTCCCTAGGTCAGGCAAGGAGAAGAAAAGAAAGCAAAACAGGGTCTGGTGATGGTGACGCTCAATGACTCAGGCTCAGCTCTCTGGGCCCCACCTGCAGGGAGGAAGCTTCACAAGCAGTAAAGCAGGGCTGCAGTTCGTTCTCTCTCTCTCTCTCTCTCTTCTCCCCCTCTCAATTTCCTCCTGTCCCTACAGAAAACATATTTTTTAAGTTGGCTAAAAGGAACCAAGTGTAAGCTGACAGATAAAGTTGGGATAAAGAAAAAAAGAGAACTGAACAGTAGAGACTCCTCTGCAGGGTGAGGGTTTATACAGAGTTCACAACTTCCTGTTTGTCCTCTTTTTATCAGGTGGCCCTTCTCTTTTTCTTAGACTTGAGCCTTTAAAACAATAGAACTTTCCTCCTCAGATTGTGTCTTTATTGGCTGCGGCTGCAAACAAATACAACACACACAGCATCTTACTTGGCAGCAAAATAAATAAATAAATAAATAAACAAATAAACATTTTAACTTGTAAATGGAAGGCCAGATAACAGAAAACAGTGACACCTATGTTTTCTCTCTCTGTGTGTGTGTTTATTTTTGTTCCTTCCAGACTGATTCCATCTGTTTACGGATAAGGAGAAGCACAGCATCAAGGCAGGTGGGCTATAGGAAGGAGCAGGAATGTGAGGGCTTTACTAAAAAGAGCCAATTTCTGGTCCTTGCAGGTATGCACCTCTGTCTGTAGGTGACCCGGGCTTTCATTTATTCTTGGAATGTCCTTATAGAGGACTCTCACTGTCTACCTAACAAGGATGCTGACTTTATAGAGGTGGAACTAAAAGGTCAGTGAACCTGGAGAAGATCAAGAATTTAGAGAGGCAGAAACAGGCTGGGGGTATGGATCCACCTGCCATTGCCCATGTCCAGTGGAGAGGCTGTTAACAGAAGCCAGACCTCCCACCTTCTGCACCCCATAAAGAGCTTTGGTCCAGACTTCCAGAAGGATAAAGAATAGGGAAGCTTCCAATGGAGGGGCTGGGATATGGAGCTCTGGTAGTAGGAATTGTGTGGAATTGTACCTGTTATCTTATAATCTTTTAAAACATTTTTAATATTTTTATTTTTGTAGTTATTATTGATGTCATTGTTGTAGGATAGGACAGAGAGAAATGGAGAGAAGAGGGGAAGACAGGAGGAGAAAAAGATAGACACTTGCAGACCTGCTTTACCACCTGTGAAGCAACTCCCTTGCAGGTGGGGAGCCGGGGGCTCGAACCGGGATCCTTGTGCCGGTCCTTGCGCTTTGTGCCACATGAGCTTAACCTGGTGCGCTACCACCTGACTCCCTATTTTATAATCTTGTTGATCATTATTAAATCACTAAAAAAAAATTAAAAAAAGAACATAGACTTTGGGTCAGAGGTGGGGGTAGTGGTTGTGTAGAACATGCAAAAGGACCCAGGTTCAAGCTTCTACCCCCACCTTCAGGGGGAAGTCATGAACAGTGAAGCAGAACTGCAGGTGTCTCTCTGTCTCCCTCTCTATCTCTCTCTTCCACCTCAGTTTCTCTCTGTCTCTATCCAAAATAAATAAAAAAATTAATTATTATTGTTTATTTTTTAAAAAGAACTTAGACTAAACGATCCCTATAAAACACGCTTACGAGACTGTTGAGACCAGGAAGTCACATTCATATCCTGGTACATACACATCCACCACAAGGCGCTAAATAATGAAACACAGAGAGTGGAAATGAACAAGACAGTGAGCAAAAAGAAAAGACGAGGTGGCAACATTTTAACACTAATTGGCCCCCTTGGAGCCAGTTTCAGGATAAACTGGAGTTGTGTCTGATGCTGTTACTTTGACACACAAAGAAACATCTTATTGTGTTTCAGTTGCATGTTGCTGGCTAGCCCCCCACCCCCACCCATCTTTTCATAATTGTTTTTCCGACTATGTCTTCATCTTCATCCACCCAACCCTCAGATGCTAAGTCAGCAGCTTGGGCTCTTTATTTGTATAGTTCATATGATTCAGGGATTTCTCTTTGTAAACTCAGTAAACTTTTTCCATATTTCCAGTTACATTGTTAGTGGCTTTGGAGGAATTTTTTTTTAATTCCATTTATAGAACCCTGGTTGGAGTTGTCGAATCTTGGAACTATTAACTATTCAGTTCTTTGTCATCAAAATGTGTGCATGTGTGCGTGTGTGCATGGGATTAATGAGAGCCAGTTAGAATAATCCCAAAGAAATTCCTCGAATTGGAATCTTTGTTGGTTGGGGCTAAAGAAAATTGCAATTTGTCATTTTGCCTGTAAGGCAGCATGCGTTACTTACGCATGAAAAACATACACATTTCAACGTTTCTGTTTCCTTTAATTTTCACTGACTTATCTGAAAAGCTTTGGGCTGGACTGAGTTTGTAGGCCATCTGTTACCACTGTGTTTGAGACTGTTCTCTTTGGCTGAGGGACACAGAGCACAGCCAGTCTCCAGCCAGTCATCGGAATGCTACAATTTATACTCTTGTTTTGTCAAGTTGAAACTTATTTTGCTAAATTTACCTCCTCTTCTGGCAAAGAAAGCCCTGACCTTTACATGAATATCACATTAGTGAAGGAAGGTTGAAGTAAGCCAACAAGGCTTTGCTTTTCATTTATTTAATTTCAAAACCATTTTCCTTTTTTTCCTTTCTTTTTTTAAAACTTTAAATTTTTTAAAATTTATTTTCCCTTTTGTTGTCCTTTTTTTATTGTTGTAGTTACTATTGTTGTTGTTATTGATGTCGTCATTGTTAGGACAGAGAGAAATGGAGAGAGGAGGGGAAGACAGAGAGGGGGAGAGAAAGAGAGACACCTGCAGACCTGCTTCACCGCCTGTGAAGCGACTCCCCCACATATGGGAAGCCAGGGGCTCAAACTGGGATCCTTACCGGTCCTTGGCTTCGCACCATGTGCGCTTAAAACCCGCTGTGCTACCACCGACTCCCCCCTTTTTTTTCTTTAAGGTTTATTTATTTTTTTTTAATAGGACAAAGAGAACTGAGAAGGGGAAGGGAGATGGGGAGATAGAAAGAGAGACACCTGCAGCACTGCTACACCACTCATGGAGATTTCCCCCATGTACTGTGAGTGCGGTCTGGGAGTTTGAACCCAGGTCCTTGAGCATGACAACCTGTGTGCTCTAGTGGGTGCACCACTACTCAATCCCTTACCCCTCCCCATTAATTCTTTATTTTTTTCTGTTTTCATTTCTTCATCCTCCTTTCTCCTTTCTCTCCTCCTTTTTTTTCCTTCCTCTTTCCTCCCGCTCCCCTAGTCCCCCTGTCACCCTTTTCTTTCTTTGCCTCCTTTTTCTCCTCCTCCTCCTTCTGCTTCTTGTTCTTCTTTCTGTGGTGCCAAGGTCTCACACATGTACAATTTCATTGCTCCCAAGCTCACTGTTTCATTCTTTTAATTTCAAACAGAGAGACAAAGATAAGGAGGCAGCAAGAGCATAAGAAGAGACCACAAACCTGAGAAATTCCCCTGGCATTGTAGCACCACCCCATGTGGTACTGGGCATGAGGTGCTGGGCAGGGGAACAAACCTATATTCAGAGTTCTGAATCCCCAGTCCCTCCATTGGAAGCTATAGCAGTTCCCTTAAGGTTACCAGTATGGGTTAACTATTATTTCTCCCATATTAGGGAGCTACTCTTGTCCCTGATCCGGCTTTCTGGTCCTTTTAAAAGCCATGATATCATCTCCCCAGACAATAACTTGGATCCACCTGCAGATCAAATTTCAGGCTCAGGCAAACCAAAAACAAACAAAACAACAACAACAGTAACAACAACAACAGTAACAACAACAATAACAAAACACTAGTATAGCTACAGGCCCTTTGAAATATAACTAAAATATGCCTACTAGCTATCTACAAAATGGAGGACCCCCCCCTACTCTTCATCTGCACTATTCCAGCCTTTATGTTCATGATTGTTCAACAATTTGTTTGGCTTTGTATGTTAACTCTCTTGTCAGCCACCAGGTTCCAGATGCTAGCATGATGACAACCAGACTTCCCTGGACAGACAACCCACCAATATGTCTTGGCGCTCTGCTTCTCCAGAGCCCTTCCCCACTAGGGAAATAGAGAGACAGGCTGGGAGTATGGATCGACCTGTCAACACCCATGTTCAGCAGGGAAGCAATTACAGAAGCCAGACCTTCCACCTTCTGCACCCCACAATGATCCTAGGTCCATACTCCCAGAGGGATAGAGAATAGGAAAGCTATCAGGGGAGGGGATGGGATGTGGAGGTCTGGTGGTGGGAATTGTGTGAAGCTGTACCCTTCTTATCCTATGGTTTTGTCATGTTTCCTTTTTATAAATAAAAATTAAAAAAACAAAACAAAAAACCCTATTATTTCTACAACTACCTGTCTAGGTTTGTATATATTGCCTTTTTACCTGTGGTCCCATCTTCACACCTGTTACTACATCCAGATGTCCCTTCCCTTTTCCGCTTCTTGCCAGGTCCAGATGGAGTTAGAGGCCTCTGGTCATCTTCTTATCATTTCTCCCCATCTGGGTGTGTGGATCAAAATTATTTTTGGGGTGCAGAAGGTGGAAGTTCTGGCTTCTATAATTGCTTCTCCATTGGACATAGGCATTGGCGGGTTGATCCATACCCCCAGCCTGTCTCTCTCTTTCCCTAGTGGGGCAGGGTTCTAGAGAGGTGAGGCTTCAGGACATATTGGGGAACTTGTCTGCCTAGGGAGATCATCACCATGGCATCATGATAGTGACTGCAACTTAATGCCAGTCCCTTTCTTTCCCTGCCATGCACCCATTCATCCACCACCTACGGTTCTACTATTTAAGTATCCTAAGTATCACTGTTTCTCTCACTCTACCGTCTTCTATGCACAGCCAGCCTGAAGCAGGATCACACAACAGGTCTTTGATAGTGAAACCTTTGAAAAAGTAAGCTCCTCTGTTTTCTACTGTGGAAAAATGTTAGACTTAGAGAAAAGTGGCTGAGAATTCCTGTGCATTCTTCACTCGATTTCTCCTACGGTTAAATTTCAGAAAGACAGTGATGTCCTCATCGCAGTTGGGGAACTGACATTGGCACATAGCTGCTCTCAAAACCTCGTGCTTTATGGATTTCGCTAGCTCTTCCACTAATGTCCCTTTTGTTCTCCCTAGAGCTCATTCTGATGTCTTTTTGGCTTAGCTACCATCTCTTTTGAGTCTGTAATACTCTATTAGTTTTTCCTGTTTTGTTTTATTTTCATTGCCACCAGGGTTAACACTGGGACTTGGTGCTATCACTGTGAATTCTCCGCTCCAGGCAGCTACCTTCCTTCCTTTCTTTTTTTCCTTCCTTCCTTCCTTCCTTCCTTCCTTCCTTCCTTCCTTCCTTCCTTCCTTCTTTCATTTCTTTCTCCCTTTCTTCCTTCATTCCTATTTTATTTGATAGAACAGAAGGAATTTGAGAGTATTGGGGGAGCTAGACAGGGATAGAGGCAGAGAGATAACTGTAGACCTGCTTCACTGCTTGTGAAACATTCTCCCTACAGGTGGGGAGTGGGGGCTCGAACCCAGGTCTACAATGTATGGTAATCTGTGTGCTTAGCCAGGTGTGCCTCCTTCTGCTTTTTTTAAGAACACTCTTTCAGGTGAGAGATTTTGTATAATGCTATTCAACTTGTATGTGTTGGATGGTTTTCCTCATGGCTAGATGAGTTTCTAGACTTTTGTGGATATTTTTGTAAAAGTGCAAACCTTCTTCATGTGTCCTACCAAGTGACTGACACCTGGCTTCACTCGTCTTTGCTGAGGTGAACCCTGCCCCCTCACCTTAAATCCTGTCTGCCAGGAAGTCTCTTGTTTTCCATCTTTGCTCCCTCAGCTCACTGCCATGCCATGATTGCCTTCTTCTCACGACACAGAATGATTCCCTTTCTCAGCCAACCATACATCCCTCGGGAAAACATTTGAGGCAATTATACAGGGAATCAGAAAGCATGTCTATATTACTTCCCCTCCAGGGACGCTTTGACTCCTAGCTCTGTGTCAAACAACGGAGCCATGAGAGAGAAAGCCTTGCTTCCTGTTAAAATTATTCCGGTCATCCAGGAGTTCAAGTGGCAGCATCATAGTGGTGGAATGTCTTCAGAAAATCTTCGTGGATCATCAAGGAGGGGAGGGGTGGAGGTAGGAATTGGGAGGATTACGCTCTCTTTGCAGAACCTTTGGCATTAGCCTAGTTAGTCTTCTGTCTTCCATTCTGAACCCTCCCCATTCTCTATGTCTGGGGTCATAGAGAATGGGGAGGGTTATTCTGTTTGTAAAGCTCCTTCTTCTCCATCTTCTCTTTCTCCTCTTCCTCCTTCCTCCTCCTCCTTTCCCTTCAACAGTAAACCATAATCCAGGGCTTGGTCTACTAGGGTCCAGCTTTCCACATGAGAGAGGGTCAGGCTAGTACATATGGATACAATGTTGGATTTTCTAGTAGGATATGATTTCCCCTTTTATAAATTAGTGATTTGACAGTGTTTTGCAAAATTATAAGATTTCAGGGGTATAATTCCACACTCACACATGGTGTGTGGACATCACCTCATCCTCCACCGAAGTCCTACATCCCTTTCCCACCTGGGTTCTTAGTTCTTTTTCCTCCCAAATTCATATCTTTTTAACTCAACTAGATTCCATATATGAGCTCAACCACCAGATACTTGTCCTTCACCACCTCTTTCTTCTGTCCCTTAGCAAATCACCTCCAGTTCCAATAGATAGAAGCTCATCCCTTCCTTACTGCAGAGTGGTGTTCCACTAACTATGTCACAGAACTTCTTTCTTCCTATCCAAGGACTTTGACATGTGAGCATCTCTCTCTCTCTCTCTCTCCTTCTCTCTCCAGGTGTACTCCAGCATATGTGCTTATACTTTTCATGAATAAAGCTTAAAATTCCTGAAAAGTATGCCTTTCTCCTCAATTCTTTATTGAGTTTAAGTATGATGAAACTACAATAATGGGTGAATCATCTCAGGTCCTTGAGCACTGTAATGTGTGCTTAACCAAGTATGCCACCATCCAGCCTGTCTTTTCAAATTCTATCCTATCTCTTAAGTCAAAAATCTTACCATTATATTATTATTATTATTATTATTATTATTATTATTATTATTATTGGATAAAGACTGAGAGAAAGCAAAAGAGAAAGGGGACATAGAGGAGGAGAAACACTTGTAGACCAATTTCACTCCGCTGTAGGTGGGGACTGGGGGCTGGAATACAGGACTTTGCACATGGTAATGTGCACTCAAGCGAGAGCCACAGCCTGGTTCTCTTTTCAAAATATATTTATTTGGGAGTTGGGTGGTAGTGCATCAGGTTAAGTGCACGTGGTGCAAAGTGCAAGGACAGGTATAAGGATCCCGGTTTGAGCCCCCGGCTTCCCACCTGCAGGGGAGTCACTTCACAAGTGGTGAAGCAGGTCTGCAGGTGTCTGTTTTTCTCTCCCCCTCTCTGTCTTCCCCTCCTCTCTCCATTTCTCTATGTCCTATTCAACAATGACGACATCAATAATAACTATAACAATATAACAACAAGGGAAACAAAAGGGAATAAATAAATATTTAATATATATATTTAATTATTTAAATGAAAGGAGGGAAAGATAGAAAGAGAAAGAAAGCCAGAACACTGTTCAGCTCTGGCTTATAGTGGTGCTAGGGATTGAACCTAGGATCTCAGAGCCTCAGGCATGACCATTGCATAACCATTGTGCTGTCATTGCATGACCATTGCATAACCATTGTGCTGTCTCCCCTCCACCCCATAACTCTGACTGTCTTTATACATCTCTGGTGCTGAAGCCCAGTGGGTCAAACTGGACTAATCTGTCCAAGTGGATTGTTATGCTCAACTTAGAGAGAAGTCCAGTCCTGTAATGAATAGCAAGAAGCTCCAGATGCTTGCTCAAAGGTCATGTTTCAAAACTCTGGTGTGTACTAGAGGAAATATGAAAGGAATAATTTCCATTATTCTTTTCAGTTGTTGTTTTCATCACCACAGACATGCACAGAAGCCACAGAATAGTTGTATGCCCTTGAGCTCTCACTGGAGGGCAGATTCATCTCTTAGAAGGAAATGAAAAGACAAATTGGAACAGGAATGGTGACAGCACATCCAAAGACAGATGTTTTCTCCAAGATGAAAACAGTCTACTTGTCATGAAAGACAGTGTCTCATGTTCAAACCACTAGCTTCTCAGTGTTCTCTTTGCTCAGGTCAGACGCTTGGTCTCCCACCAGAGACAGCAGAGTGAGTAAGGGCATGAGTACTAGGAATGTAGATTTAAAAAATTATTAGTGACTTAATAATGATCAGCAAGACTGTGGTATAAGAGGGGTACAATTCCATATAATTCCCACCACCAGAGTTCCATATTCCATCCCCTCCACTGGAAGCTTCCCTTTTCTTTATCCCTCTGGGAGTATGAACCAAAGATCTTTATGGGGTATAGAAGGTGGGAGGCCTAGGTTCTGTAATTGCTTCTCTGCTGTGCTGGGCTAGTGTGGGGGTGCTTCTTCCCTGGCATATACTCTCTGAATTGGAGAGAACTCGACTGGAGCCGGCCTGGGCTGCTACTCACTCATTGATGTGAGGGAGATGACCCATGAACAGACTCGTGGTGGTAAGGTAATTCGATTCTTTATTGATCAGAGAGCCATGGCTTTTAAAAGGCAGACTCAGAAGTGGCAAGTTGGAAACGGAAATGGCTTGACATGGTTTGGAAGGGGTGGAGAAAGGCAAAAGGTGGCTTGAAAGGTAGGAACTTCTTTAGCAACTGTTGCGAGGGTTTTAACTGGTAGGATTAATAATACCCTGCAGGTGGGAAGGGTCTTGAGGATAGAAAGAAGATAAATCAAAGGAATGGAATGGGTGGGGATCTTTCAGGCAAAACAATGATTACGTAGATAATAAGGGAGCAGGCCATAGTATCCGGAATGCAGGGTGCTTTGTGAGGCAGGGAATCTGATAAGACGAGAGGATGGATGTCTCCTCAAGTCAAGCCCTGCCAAGCTCAACCACATACTCACAATTTTCCAACACTGCTGGACATAGCTTTTGGCAGGTTGATCCATACCCCCAGCCTGTTTCTATATTTCCCTGGTGGGATAGGGTTCTGGGGAGTTGGGGTTCCAAGACACACTGGTAAAGTTGTTTGCCCAGTGAAGTCAGGTTGGCATCATGGTAACATCTACAACTTGGTGGCTGAAAAAGCACTAAGATATAAAGCAGAACAAATTGTTTAATCATCAGGAACCTAAAGGGAAGAATATAGCAGATGAGATTGAGAATTTTTATCTTGGAAGAAGCTAGGAAGTCTATTTTAGGCATATCCCAAGGGGCCAGTGACTTTACTGATTTTTGCCTGAGCCCCACAAATAACATGCAGGTGGGCTAAAAGTATTGGCTGGGAATGTAGACTTTTAAAAGACATTTAATTCTCTCTCTCCTCCATTTCTTGGTTCTTCTCCAGTCTCATTGTGTAGGTCAGCAGTCCTGTGCAGCCTGTGTTCACTTGTTGGCTTGCTGTTTTTTTGTATTGATTCACAGCAGATTTGCAGAGTGAGAATGTCTGTGCCAACCTCCACTGTGGCAATCTTCACAACCACAGCAGTCTCTAATGACATGAGGATTAAACACAGGTGTTGCTTGGTCTAGCCAGGAAAAACACTTACTTTCAGCATTAATGACATGCCACATGCCACTTGGAATTTCCTGTTAGCTGTTATCTTTTACACACACATGCATATTTTTTCTCTTAGCTTTATTTATCATTTATTCTGATTTTAGGATTAGACAGGACAATGAGGACATAATTATGGATATAGAAAATCCTACTGAGTCTGTGAACAAACTGTTAGAATTCACAAACATATTCAACAAGGCTACCTGATAATGTTTCTACACATCCACTGTGAATAAAGCACTGAAAGCCTCAGGACATATGTTAGCCCCAATTTGAATCTTAAATCAGTGTAATACTATTCTAAATCTAAGTAGGAATTTTATTTCCCCCCTTTTTATATTTACTTTGTTTAATTTTGATAGAGACGAGAGAAATTGATAGAAATTAGATAGAAAAAGGAACACCTGAAACACTGATTCACTATTTAGGACTCTTTTTCCCTTAAAGTGGAGACCTGAGGTTTGAATCCAGGTCATCGAGCATGGTACTGTAAGAATTTTTCAGGGTGTGCCACCACCTAGCACCAGAATTCCCTCTCTCTCATGTTCAGTGTGTATACTCAGTGTGTATACTTCAGTTAGGTCTTCACTGAACTACTAAATAGAAGAATGCATTTTCTCTAAATCTGTGGAAGAACTAGTTCTTGACATTATTAAAAAGTTTATTTCTGCTAGAGACTTAAAGTTTACTACTTTCTCCCTTCTGTGAATAGCTATGCCACACTAATATTATATTTTATTCTTTTAATGTCCACTGAACAGATGTAAATAAAACAAGAATATATTAGACATATGGCTGGAATTCTTCATAAGGTCTCACTCAGAGGTGGAAATGAAGAAGCAAGGACAATAAGGGAAAATATGAGGTTAAATTGAACCTGTTGGAACATGATGGGGCAGAGGAGGACCTAGTGGGTGTTGAATTGTTATGTGGAAAACTGAGAAATGTTACACATGTACAAACTACTGTATTTTACTGTCAGCTGTAAACCATTAATCACCCAATAAACAAGAAAAGAAAGAAAGAAAGAAAGAAAGTCAGACCTGTAAGGTGTATTGTATGAAAGCAAAGGACGATGGGTAAAGAGGGAAAGAGGTGGGATGGGGACGGGTGTTGGGGTCCTGAGGCAGGTTAGAAAAGTAGCAAGATTAGGGGCAAGCATTTCTCAGACACTGATCAAGGGGAGATGAGATGCTGTCCCTGTGTTTCAACAACTATGCTGGAAACCATTAAGCCCCCTCCAATAAAGTAGAAAATAATTTCTATTTTTTCCTCTCTCCACATCCTTTTCATTTTTTGTGACTCCAGTTTTCTTTTCTTTTTCCTTTTTCAGATATAGACAGAGAAGCAGAGAGATGGAGTGGAAGAGACTAGAAAACCCAAAGCTTTCCTTCATGGGGTGGGGACAGAAGTCGAACCTTGGGGAAAAAAACAACATCCCATTTCTATCCTGAACAGTAGGTTTACTCTTCTGTTAGAACTTTTTTCTTTGAGGCCAGGAAATGGCTTCCCAGGTGGGGTGTGCACCTTACCATGCATAAGGCTCTGGGCTCCAGCCCTGGCACCTCATAGGAGCACCATAACAGCACTGAGGGAGCTCTGTGGATGGTTAGCTGTGTTGTGGTGTCTCTCCTTCTCTCTCCTCTACCTCCCTCTCTTTACTTTTTCTCTTTCAAAACTAAAGAATGACAAATCATGCCTAGGAGACCATGTCAGGGCATCTCACATGTATGAGGCCTGTGGGGCCAGCCACTCTGGGTCCCGCTCGCCTTCCCAGGCCATTGGGAGATGGAGGTCAAAGCGGCCCCCTGGGAGTCCTGGGGTAGCTCCGTGTGCTGAGGGCAAAGTGCTCAGGGAGACAAGCAGTCAGCCCTGGGAGAACCTTAGTAGGGCAACTAGTTTATTGAAAGAAAAGCCAGGCAAATATACCCATAACTAGGAGGGAAGGTTGAGTTAACCATTAACCCAAACACAGAGTAAGACAATGCATAGTCACACTTTGACCTACAGACTGTTGGATCACAAGTAAAAGGTTGTCATACAAGGTTTGGTCACAAGCTTTACAATGTACATTTTCCCAGAGGTAGATTGCAGGCACTTTAGGGCAGCAAGGGGGGAAAGGAGGCAGCTGAGCAATCAGGATGTTTGCTGGTGGTTTTCAAGCTAACCACACACAGCAATCCATGGCTTTTAATTAAAGAAGGAAAGGGGGGAGGTGTGACATGTGAGAGAGGCACCCATGTCCAGGGGTCCAGCTGTCATAAATTCCAGAGGTCAGGGGGACCTGCCATATCTCAACCTGTGGGGGGAGGAGGATGAGGGCTTGGCGGGTCAGCCCTGCTCAGACCTCATGGAAACTATGGCCTGGACTTTCTGGGACAGTGGGCCTTCTTCCAATAGAGGCCTAGGCCATGGGTTCATTCCCTGACACAGCATGAACAAAAAATGTATGCTTACGCTGTCACTGGGTCTCATTCTCCCACAATAAAATTGATGTAATGTTTGGATCCGTCTGTTCCATATCCATCACAGGATGTTCCTGTAACAGCCGGATATCTGTTTCATTCAACCTCACTGCAGCTTGAGGCAAATTCTTTCTCACATCAACCCCTTGAAAGGTCTTGAAATACCCCACATCTGTTGTGTTTCTCCATCTTCCTTGATTTTCCTATTGATGCTGCCTTCATTTGTTGCAGGTGATTCATTTTTTTCCCCACTACCTGCATAAAGTAGCCTCTTTTTTTCCTGGGTCTGATTCACATTTTTAGAAATTTCCTTATTTTCTTTCCAATTTCACCTCCAGCACATTTCTGTCTACCCCCTTCTTTATCTTCTTATCTTTCTGTTCCTTTTTTTCCTCCATTTCTCTTCCCCCCCCCTTCCTAGGTCCCTCCTTTGCCTTCTCCATAGTTAAAACCCATCACCTAATTTGTACTCCTCCACCTACCTTGTTTCCCATGCCCTACTCACTTCCCCGCAGCTAGCCTCATTCTCTTGTCAATGTTCACTGTATTTCTTTTCCTTTAAAAAAATTTTTTTAATGGAAATAGTGTCAGAGAGAGAGAATAAAACAGCAACAAAGCTTCCTTCAGTGTAGTGGTGACTCATCTGGATCCTGGTTTGCACACATGACAAAGCATCACATCACCTAAATGAATAATATTGTCATTCCAGTATATGACTGATTATACATTATTATTATTTTTACCAGAGCACTCTTTATCTCTGCTGCTGATGGTGGTGCTGGGGATTCAACCTGGAATTTCTGAACCTCAGGCAGGAATGTCTACTGCATAAATCATTCTGCTATCTCTCTCTCTCACCATAAATACTGTTGTTGGGGCTTGGTGCTTGCACAATGAGTCCACTGCTTCAGGTGGTCAATTTTTTCTTTCTGTTTTTAATTTGACAGAATAGAGAGAAATTGGGCTAGGAAAGGAAGATAGAGTGAGCAAGCTAGATAACTGCAGACCTGCTTCACCACTTGTGAAGCTTCCCTCCTACAGATGGGCAGTGGGGGCTCAAACCTGAGTCCTCGTATTTGGTGCACCACTGGCTGGCCTCCAACCACTGTGCTATCTCCCCAGCATTTTCCCTCACTAGGGCCCAGTGCCTGCATTACAAATCCACTGCTCCTGGTGCCCTTTATTTTCCTTTTATAAAGACAGAAATGGAGAAGATTGGACGAGAGAGAGAGAGAGAGAGAGAAAGAGAGAAGAGAGGAAAGAGAGACACCTGCAGCACTGCTTTACTAC
This sequence comes from Erinaceus europaeus, assembly GCF_950295315.1. Lineage (NCBI taxonomy): Eukaryota > Metazoa > Chordata > Mammalia > Eulipotyphla > Erinaceidae > Erinaceus > Erinaceus europaeus. Next base: position 15,811,009 of record NC_080166.1, on the reverse strand, counting down.
TTATGAAGCTTCTTGTCTGTAGGGGGGGACCAGGCACTTGAACCCAGGTCCTCACACATGTGAGATGTACCACTGCCTGACCCCATTCACTGGTATATTTTGTGTTTATCTTTTCACCAATTTTATATGCTCATATAACATTAATGAGCGAACTTCCTCAAACAACTACCTTCCTCTTTCAGTCTTATTTTGTTCCACACAATCCCCCATCAGCCCCACCTACTTCCCTGTCTATGGCAAAAACTTCATCCCTTCTCACAGCTGGGTAGTGTTGCATCATAAAAGCACACCACTTGCCTTCGCTACCTAGTCACCTATCTGTAGGCACCTGGGACACAACTGAAGCCTCACTAAGGTAAAAAGTTGGAACAAACACTGGGGTGCAAGTTCCATCCTTACCCTCTTGAGGAAACACCGCACACTTTCCAAAATGGCGGCACCCAACCCCGTCCCAACATTTTACTGCACTCTTAAAACAGGCACCTCTCAGACTGTGTTCGGGTCATTATAGGTACTCACCAGCCCTTGGTATCCTGCCTAGTGACTTCAGCAAGTCATATGCCTAACCCTGATTCAGTTTCACCATTTCTTGACTTATTCCAAAATATGAAAAGAAAGGAAGTAGATGCTATTCATCATCTCAAAGCTGTAATTATCTGAGGAATTCTGTTGATGGTAGAGACTCAAGGGTGTTTGTTAAAAGCATCTTGAAAACAGAATGTGTTGGAATTAACATGGTCACAGGACAAAACAGTGTAGCTTTCACTCTGAGAATCAGTTTAAGCTAAGAATTTTCTGATGCTTGGGAGGCATATATTGCTAATTCAGGTGAAGAGAAATTATTAAACTAAATCATATTAAAAAACTATTGTTTCTGCCAAGTTTGTACAGCCATTATAACTAACTATAATACATTTGGGGAAATAGTTAGACAAATTTCTTCAACAGTTATTTCCTTTATTATTATTATTTTTATTTATAAAAAGGAAACATTGACAAAACTATAAGATAAGAGGAGTACAATTCCGTACCATTTCCACCAACAGAACTCCATATCACATCCCTTCCCCTGAATCTATTCTTTATCCCTTTAAGAGTGTGGACCCAGGGTCATTATGGGGTGCAGAAGGTGGAAGGTCTGGCTTTTGTAATTGCTTCCCCACTGAACATGAGTGTTGACAGGTCGATCCATACTCCCAGCCTGTCTCTCTCTTTCCCTAGTCCCAGTTTCCCCAGAGTAACAGTTATTTCTAATGAGTTCATGTTGTTTTTCTGAAAAGAGGGGCTCATTAAGTATTTTCATAGAGTTTCTTATCATAAAGTGGCATGAGAAAATTATACCCAACTGTTGCTTATATGTAAATTAGTTTTCCAACTTCGTTTCACAGTTGAATTATGAGCAAAATTTGCCTTAAATCACAACTCAAATTAACAGCATGTGAATTAATGAAGATGTGGCCTTGAGCTCTTCAGAGTTTACACACAAAGAAACTGGAATCCTGTCACACGTCATAACTCACAACCAGTGACAATTACTTCAGAAAATGTTTCCACTAAAAAGGAACAAATAGGAAATCCTATTGAATGACTAACTATTGCCTGAAGTCAAAGAACTTTGCTGTTGTAAAATCCAGCAGACTGTGTTTATGAAAAATAACTATTTATTGGCTCGAAGTGCCATTATTTCTGCTCTGGGTAGAGCAAATTAGAAGACTCAGCTAATGCATTCTGTGCAGGTTGGGTGTGTATAAACTTTGGTGAACCCTTGTTTTATCTCAACCTCGAAGTTTCTGACTTTTAAATCTTGTTTACTTTCAGCAAAACGTGACTTCTTGGCTTCTAAGTAAACAGGCTATAAAAAGTCTCATAAGTCATCTTGGGATTTAGAAAGTTCTTACCAAACAAAAATCTTAATGGGTTCAGTATCCATGATTCAGACACATACGGATTGAATTTCCCTTAAAATACACATCATCTTGAAAGTTAAGGGTGAAAGTGGTGGGCCAATTACTCCTGGGGTTTTGTGGGAGCTAAGGCCTTCGGAAAGCACTTGAGATTCTTTTCTTTATCCTCAGCCTCAACCAGGTTTTCCAATGCAAAGGGAGCTCCTTGTAATTACAAACGATGCATGTATGTAGCTTGCAACATTCCCACAGAGATTGTCCAAGTCTTCACAAAGGACCAAGGGCACGTGGTGCATGATGTAATCTAGAAAATTCGCTCCCTCCCCCCCTTTTTTTATAAAGACATCAACACACATCACTCATTGCCTTTTATCTCCAAGATGAAAGGGCTTGGTCTTCAATGTCGCAAGCATAATACAATTATGACCCCTAGTAAATAAATTTAATGTGTTTATGTACTGCTAGTATAGACAACATGGTGAGTTGTCATGCTATCTAGACTTTTTTAAAAAATGTATTCCCAGAGCCCAGTTACCATCTAAGTCTTTGATTATAAGTGTGGATACCAGATTTCTATTCAGTAATCTATGTATAAATATTGAGACAAATTTTGGCAGGTAGGGGCTAGGAGATAGCTCAACTGATAGAGCATATATATGCCTTATTATTCATGAGGCCCTGTGTTTAAATCCTGGCATCACTTGGGAATAGCGTGGACATCACTAGAGGGAGAACCTTGGACTATGGAGAAGTAGTATGATGTCTTTACTCTTTCTCACAAGAGCTTCAGATTGAAAAGTTGGACAAAAGTGATGTTCAACAGTATACACAAACACAAGATCCTAAGTTGGTCTCCAACACTGCTTAAAATTTTTTTTCTTGGTAAGTTTTTTAGGAATTGATCATGTATATGTGTGTGTATGCATGTGTGTATGTACACATATATTTAGTTACTACTTTGACCATTCTTAGTTTACCTCTGAATTGGTGGAAAGAAGGACCTAGCATAGGCAGTCAATAATTTCCTTTGATATACATAGCTACTGAAGGTTTTATGTTCTTTGGAATTTGGAGGGTGGTTTCTTCAATGCTAGGAAAGGGGAACATGCTAATTACATTTCCTAGTTAAGATGAGATCATTTATTTAAGAGAAACTTTTAATGTGGTGGTACTTTGCAATTGTTTTGGTCTTGTAAACTTTGCTTGTAAGTTGATATTTGGTTTGGTGTGGAGCAATCTAAAGAATGCATTAAAAAAATCTTTGAGTGTGATATGGCATAGAACTTCTTTCTTTTCTCTTTCTTTTTTTATTTTCTTTTTCTTTCTTTCTTTCTTTTTTTTCTCTGTTAAGCAGAGGAGTAATGTGTGAGCTCTTCTGGGAGATTTTTGGCTGGTTCCTGGAGAAGTCCCAGGAACACAGGCTCCATCCAAGTGAACCAAGATGGTCCAATTTTTTGTTTTCATTTTAAATAGCAAAGGTTGACTCGATGAATTAGAGGTAAGAAAGACTTGCTTTACAAAGCCTAAAGAAGGTGTTTTGGCACAACTTTCTTTCTTAATGGAAATTACAGAGTACAAGGAAGTTAAGAAGTTCCCTTCAAGAGAGAGTTTCTGTGTTTTTTTTTTTTTTTGGATGGGCTAAATGAAATCACTTCCTGATAAAGTTCTTTAACTCAATACTTATGACTTCAAACATGAAAAGAGAACATTTGTTTCAGATGTCTGGGCAGAGAGGAGCAATGTTTTCACATAAGACGTTTCTGGGTAACTTCTGTAGATAAAAATGTGAGTTGGGTTATGCTGATATTAAGTAACAAGTTCCCAGTTCAAGAGCTTATCACTGCAAAGGCTTATTTCCTGTTCTGTTGAGGGATGACTGAAGGTTCTGTCTGCACAATGCCTCTGTGACTCAGGTTGGACATGGATGTACTAATGCTTCTGCTCAGATTAAATATTATAATGATGCTGGTGTGGGCAGTAACCCCTCTTGGCTCTTCTGAATCCTTACCCACTCCATAGTAAGAATTACAGAGTGCAGGTGTCATCAGTGTATTAAGAAAATGTTTATGAATAAAGGTGGTCATAGTTTATGAAGAAAGTCATAAAAATAAAGAGGATGCACACTCCTGGAGAGTTTCCAGAGTGGGTGATCATTAGAGAAGAGAAATGAGTCTACGGCCACACCACCCTGAACACGCCCGATCTTGTCTGTTCTCAGAAGTTAAGCAGGGTCAGGCCTGGTTAGTACTTGGATGGGAGAGAAGAGAAATGCATCCTGCTCAGGGCTTCTTGCTTTTGTGGATCTTCTTTCCTTCCTTCCTTCCTTCCTTCCTTCCTTCCTTCCTTCCTTCCTTCCTTCCTTCCTTCTTTCCTTCCTTCCTTTTTGCCTTTTGGATTAGGGTTAGGTCATTTTCCACCATCATTCACTAAGAGCCCAATGCTCTTCTCATCTCTTCCCTCTTCCTCCTTCCCCCAGAGTCCTTTAAGTTGGTCCAATACACCACATCCAGTCGAATTTTGACTTTGTGTTTTCCCTTTTCATCCTTGTTTCTGAAGTTCCATATGTAAGTGACATCATTTGAATCCATCCCTACCTTTTGGTTTATCTCACTTAATATGATTCCTGCAAGCTCCATCCAAGCTGAGGCAAAGGTGATGATCTCATCCTTTTCAAAGCTGAGTAGTATTCTATTGTGTCTCTGTACCACAGCTTTCTTAACTAGTTATCTATCCTTGGGCAAAAGGGTTTTCTAGTTTGGGTAGTTAGGAATCATGCTACTATGTACATTGGTTTACATTGATCTCTGGATAGGCATTTTTGTTTTCTTTGGATAAATCCCCAGGAAAGAAATTGTTGAATCCCAGAGAAGGCCAATTTCTAGTGATCTGAGAAATTTCCAGACTGTTTTACATAGGATTGGATCAGTTCACATTTACACCTGCATTATAGAAGGGTTCCTTTCTCCCACAGCCTCTCTAAATACTTGTTTCTGTTTCTTTTTTTCTAGTTTTTTTTATTTATAAAAAGGAAACATTGACTAAACCATAGGATAAGAGGGGTACAATTTCGCACAGTTCCCACCACCAGAACTCCGTATCCCATCCCCTCCCCCGATAGCTTTCCTAGTCTTTATCCCTCTGTCCTTTCTAATGTATGACATTCTCACAGGTATAAAATGGCATCTGAATGTTGTCTTCATCTGTGTTTCTCTGATAATTTGGTGGCTTTGAGCATTTCTCATATGTCCCTTGGTTCTCTGTACTTCTTTGGTGCAGGTTCTGTTCATGTCCTCTCACTTCTTAGTGGTGTTATCTGGGTTTTTGTTGTTGTTTCTGCTGAGTTTTGTGAGCTCCTTGTGTATTTTGGCTATGTTTCCTTTATCTGATGTGTGAGATCTATAGACCTGCTCCCATTCTATAGGGTCATTATGTCTGAGATGAGGTAGTTGAACCACTAACATAAGAGCCAGGAGGAAATGCAGCAGGGCATTGTGAACCAGGCTAAACTGTCCATAAGCGCTTCTCTAGTTAGTAGACCTTCAACTCAGCAAGTGTGCTTGAGTTTAGAAGTAGCTTGCCAAGATGTAGGTTTTTTTTTTTTTGTTTTTTTTTGTTTTTTTTTTTTAGTGTCTTAGCAAGAAACAGATGGAACACTCAAAAGGGTGTGATTGAGGAGAAATATTAATGAAGACAGGGTTTGCAAGATATAGTGATAGTAAATGGATAAAGGATGTTGAAATGCTGTAGCAATAAGAGAAAGAGTATGTATTCAGTTGGCAAAAAAATTATCTGTAGGAGAGCTCAACATGGCAGAGGAAGTAGTCTTAATTTGAAGTATACACTTTTGCCTAGGAAAGAAGGATTCAGAGAAATAAACGCACCCATCTTTCTGACATCCTGCTCTCTGGTCTTCTGGTAATACCTCACATCAACCAAACCATTCAGGAACCAGAGGGCAACAATGCCATACTGCTACAGTCCACAGAGGTTAATCTAGAGAAAGGTGGAGACAGGAAGAGAGGACATTGGAGGAGCATTGGTGGATGCTCAGGCAAGTCCTCTTTCTCTGGAATCAAAATATTCTCTCATGTGTGCTCTTAAACAGAGTTTCTCAAAATGAGTTTATCTGCTGTGACGGTTACAATAATGCTTGCTTCGACTGGGGATAACTGCATGAAGAGATGGAAAGTGTGGGGCTAGGTAAGTTTGGCAAGGTTCAGGTGAGAGTGAGAGCTGAGGTTTCCACAGCATGCTAGGATACGATCCTGACACGATGCTGTGATATGATGGAGACAGCGGAGGAAAAGTGAGCTTGGCCTTGGTTTAGTGCTTCAGGAGGAGAGAGCTGGGGCTGGCAGAAGAGAACAGCTGGGAAAATCACTGAAGTCATGGCTTCCTAGGAACATACCTACAGTAAACTTCCTAGCTCCTTTCCACCCCCAAATCTCTATTCTCACCTGCTCTATTCCTATTTTCTGGTTTTTCTTTTATTAAGAACTTTGTCCTAATTCATATCTGAATTGTCTTTCAGCCACCAACTTGCATATGCTGCTATGATTCCATACTGACCTCCCTGGGCAGATGACCTCACCAATGTGTCTCAGAAACTCACCTCCCCAGAGCTCCGCCCCACTAGAGAAAAATAGAAATGAGCTGGGGGTGTAGACTCACCTTCCAATGTACATATACAGTGCAAAAACAATTCCAGTATCTAGAACTACCACCTTAAGCACCCCATAAAGAATTTTGGTCCATACCTCTAGAAGGAGGGAAATATTAGGGGAAGATGACCAGAAGGTTCTGAACTCCAAGTCCATCAGAACCCAGAGAGATGAGGAATAAAAGGAAAGACATTTTGAAGTAGTAATATAAGTAGTAATAAGTAGGATATAGGTGTGACTTAGAGAGGAAGAGAAGGCAGGACCATAGGGAAAATGGGTAAACGTATAGATGATAGGTAGTTATAGAAATAACATTTAATCCATATCTGTGACCTTGGGAGAACCACTGAAGTTACCAATGGAGGGAATGGGGACACAGAACTCTGGTGGTGGGAACAGTGTGGAATTGTACCCCAGTTATCTCGTAATTTTGTAAACCACTATTAAATCACTAATAAATAGAAAGAGACCAGCTGTAATATGTTCTGGACTGTGGGCTGTAGCCGTTCTAGGAGAAACTAAAGCTAAGTGTGCTAAGGGACCTCAGAAAAATGCACTATCACTTTGTAAGCTAAGAAACATCATTTGGTCATTCTTTCCATTTCAAGTGTCTGTATGTCCTCTGGGATTCTGTAACTGGACAAAAGACCCAATAGCTTGGCATCCTGGAATCTGGAAGACTTGGTCATTGCATGAGCAAACCAAAGAGGAAAAAATGCTTTGGCACTCAGCTTATCACAACAAAGTCACACAGATTTGCTTGCAAAAGTTTGAAAGCCCAGAAGAAAACATTGAAGACATAGTGATAAAAACTGAGAGCAATCTGAGTTCACTCTCCTATAGAATATTTTTAGCATCTTATTTTTAAATAAGTCATTTACTAATGTTTTACAAAATTATAAGATGACAGGGATATAATTCTAAACCACACCCAACACCAAAGTTCTGTGCCATACTCTCCCAGAACCTTTATAGTTCTCACAAAGTCTTAGACAGTTTTTCTACTTATTTTATAAGACCATGAGTTTCAACTATATACGCACCACAAATGAGTGAAAGTATCCAATAATTGTCTTTCACCTCTTACTTCACTAAGCATAATCAGTTCTAGCCCCATTCATTTTGTCCCAAAACACACAATGCTATCTTTTTCAGATGAAGAATAACGTTTTACTAAATATATGTCATAACTTCTTTATCCAGCCATCTGTTGGTGGGCATTTATGTTGATTTACTTCTTTGGCTATTGTGAACAATGTAGCTATAAACATATTGGTGCATAGGTCTCTTAGAATTAGTGCTTTTATACCCTTTGGCTATATGTATAAGATGGTATTTTTTGATCATAAGGTTTATTTAAGGAGTTTCATCCTCTTTTCCATAGGGGCTGCACCAATTTGCATTCCCACCAACAGACTAATAGTTACTTTTTCTCCATATCTTTGCCAACACTCGTCAGTTCCTGTTTTGTTGATTCTCCTACAGAATCTTAAGACTTTAAGTATTTCTGCATAAGTGTTTCATGTTGAGTGTTTTAAGTTGTGAGGTTAAAAGTGGACACATGAGCAGGTATATTGCAATGATCTTGGTGCTTCTTACTGATGATATTCTTCTTTTGTGCTATTCTCATATTGGTGTGTCAATGACTTTATGACCTCTGTCAAGAGATAGACTTATTTCTCTTTGAGGGATGATATAACTCATCTTCAAGAAGTAATATATTTGTATATATACCACAGCTTTCTCAGCCACTCATCTGTTGTTGGGCACCTGGGTTGCTTCTAGGTTTTAGCTATTATGAATTGTGCTGCTATGAACCCCAGGAGAGGAATTACTGGATCATATGGAAGGTCCATGTCTAGCCTTCTGAGAGTTTTCCAGACTGCTCTCCACAGAGGCTGTACCAATTTACATTCCTACCAGCAATGTAAAAGGGTTCCTCTTTCCCCACAGCCTCTCCAGCATTTGTTGTTGCTGTCCTTTTTGATGTATGCCATTCTTATAGGAGTGAGGTGGTATCTTAGTGTTGTCTTAATTTGCATTTCTCTGAAGACCCCACCAATGTGTCCTGGAGCTCCGCTTCCCCAGAGACCCACCCTACTAGGGAAAGAGAGAGGCAGACCGGGAGTATGGACTGACCAGTCAATGCCCATGTTCAGAGGGGAAGCAATTAGAGAAGCCAGACCTTCTACCTTCTGCAACCCACAATGACCCTGGGTCCATGCTCCCAGAGGGATAGAGAATGGGAAAGCTGTCAGGGGAGGGGGTGGGATATGGAGATTGGGTGGTGGGAATTGTGTGGAATTGTACCCCTCCTACCCTATGGTTTTGTTAATTAATCCTTTCTTAAATAAAAAATAAAAAAAGAAGTAATATATTTGTATCTGAAGCTCTGTAAAGAGCTTTTACCTTTACTCAAAGATACCATAACTGGCAGGGGTTGCTATTCTTAAAGATAATGGATCTGGAAAGGTAACACATCAGACAAAAGCAGTCAAACCTTATAGTGTGAGAAGGGTTTTTTTTTTTAAATTAATTATTGGTTTACCAATCTACTGTTCTGTCCCACTTCTTGCCAAAAGGTGAGATGCAAGAGAAAAGTACAAAGTAGACACTTGGGTCTTGGCATCACATTCTTAGTTTTATTTCACACTCACTGAACCTTGGGCTTCATTTCATGGATAGGCTACTTCATTGTGAACTTACTGAGCACTTGTGAAACATAAGCATTATAGCAGGTACATAGGAGATGAGTAAGTGAGAATGTATAATGTGTTGCCAAAACTGCTTTGGCAGTTAAAGATAATTGCCTCAGAATTGAATCTTTGCAAATCATCGGTGGTTCAAGTTTTGTGCACTTTCCCCAACTGCAATCTTGAAATGAGAAGTTCTATATTTTGTCTTATTCTTCTTTCTTACTCCCAGTTTGATTGCCTCTTACATGTGTATATTTTCGTTAGTTCTGACTTTTAAATTTCTATCTACTTGTATAATTATATGTAAGTATGGTGGTATTAAGATGCAATTGTTTAGGCAACTTACTGCATTTGACAATTGTTTTTAAATAACTACTTTGTTATGTGTATGACAAACATGAGGGCAGGGTTTACATCGTAACATTCTTTGTACTCCCAGAGACTGGCACATAATAAATCTCCCCTACACCCATATCAAGTGAATAAAGTGAGTAAAGTTGACACTGGAAATGTTTACATAATTATCTTCCAAGTTGACAGTATGGATGTAATTAATTGGTATGTGTCACACACTACAGAAAGTGACAGATTCTGGGACTGCATAGAGAAGCTCAAGGCTTAAGGAAAGACTTCAATACCTGGTGATGAGATAAAAGACTTTTATTTCTTTACTGGGGAATTAATGGTTTACAGTTGATAGTTAAATATAGTAGTTTGTACATGCATAACTTTTCCCAGTTTCCCACATAACAATTGTGTCCCCCTCTGCCATCATGTTCCAGGACCTGAACCTTCCCCCCCACCTCCCAGAGGCTTTTACTTTGGTGCAATACACCAACTCCAGTCCAAGTTCTACTTAGTGTTTTCCCTTCTGTTCTTATTTTTCAACTTCTGTCTATGAGAGAGATCATCCTATATTCATCCTTTTGCTTCTGACTTGAGATAAAGGACTTCTTTGGAAATTTTTTACCTTCTGTTTCCTCTCACTTGCACACTTCAAATGCAGATCAAGCAAGGTTAGTTTGATCTCAGCCACGTTTGAATCGGCAGCATGGCTACCCAGAGTGTGGTGCTGAAAGGGAGGCTGTGGTCTAGTCTAGCCAGGGGAGAACTGCTTTCACAGTGCTGAGTAGTGTACAACACACAGGTTTACATTTATGTCATGGAGTTAGTAGCTCTGGATTAGCTCTTTGGAAGCATTAAAAGCTGCTTCTGAAATACCTTCTGCAACATCAAGAGCAGGAGGGAAACCACCTCCCTTTCTGATCTTTCTGTTATATCCCAACAATTTCATTCTTTTGGGGGTGAAATTCAGAGGATCAAATCTAGGGCTTTGAACATGGGATGAATGTATTTTACCCAGGAGATATCATCCCCAGTAACAATTTAATCTTGAGGCTGGGTGGTGGCATACCTTGTATAGAACATACATTACCATGTTCAAGCACCCATGTTCAAGCCCCAGTCTACCCTGCAGGGGAAGCTTCATAAGTAGTGAAGCAGTGCTGCAGGTATCTCTCTTTCTCCCTCTCTTATCTCTTCTTCCCTCTCAGCATCTCAGTTTCTAGCCAATATGTAAATGAATAAACACACAAATAAAAATATAAAAGTGTATTTTTTAGATTAATACTACACCAACAACATTTTTTAAAAGACTGCCTAAAGTAGTATATTAAAAAATAAAGTTTACTTCTTCTATTGATTTCTAATGTCTGAGTTACCTCAAAAGAAAACACCAGGATTTTTTAAGTGAAATGACAGTGCCTGGAGTGTGTTTTTATGTGTCTTCATGCACCTCAAAGTCTGTAATAAAATAATTATGCATACGGGCTGGAGGAAAGCTTACTCAGTAGAATATATTCCTCCCCAAGTCAGAGGCCCTGTGTTCAGCCACTTGCACAATATAGGAGCACTGTGGATAGTGCCAGCGATGGTGGAACAGTGCTGTGTTGTCTCTCCTCTCTTCCTCTCTCTTTTTTCCTTTTTCTCATGCTTCTGCTAAAATAAAGAGCCAGAAATTTTACCTAGGTGGTATTGTGCATGTCTGAGGCCTTGGGTTCATTTCCTGGAGCCCCACTTAAAATATCTTATGAATAAGCATGGGTCTTTAGAGCCATTCTTGGAGTCCAAGATCCTGTGAAACTGTTAAACTGTTGTGTTTTCTCCAAATGGTCTGACAGCAGCTTAGGAAGAAGAGCCAAGTGTTGTGCCAGCACCAGGGTCTGTACTGTCCTGCCTTGAGGGAAGCCTGCCTGGTACTGGGCAGAATCAAGACACATTGTGTGTCCAGGCTGTCATAATATTTACTCACAACAGCTGCCTGTGACAGAATGAGAGTGGTGCCCTCTCTCAAAGGAACTTGGTTTATTTGAACTGGTGCAGAGGAAGAAAGAACTGCGCACACAGCGACATCTGGGATGAGGCAGATGTGCCTTTGCAAACACGAATGGCATCGTAAATCCCTCAGCAGCGAGGATGGCTGCAGATGCCCAAGTGATGGAAAAGTACAGAGAGGGAAGACCAGAGACAGTAAGTAGAATTGAAATGTCTGCTGCTTCCAACTGAGTCCGAGCTACTGGTGTTCTCTTTCTGACCATGCAGGGACAGGAAGGGAAGGTGAAGAACTGCAACTGTAGTTTGATAAGCTCTTTGTACAAGCTAGCTGAACTGGTGTCTAAGCAGGGGAGGATAAAACACGTATAAGATAACATGTATCTTTGAAAATGGACCCTTTTTCTTCATACAAGAAGGGAAGGACCTTGTGGCTGAATGTGCTCTAAGATGGTGATGCCATTTCCTTAAGCCAAAGTCACACAACAAAGAGTCCTGCCTCCTTGCAGGGGCTGGCAAGCATGGTTCCCTGTCTTTGAACTCAGTTGCTGTCCTGAAGGAGTCCAGGCAGGAACATGGAGATAGAAACAGAGAGGAAGCTGATGGTCTCATCTGTAAGTTAATTCCCACACAGGAGGATAGATGAGGGGTATAGCTTCTTTTTAAAAAAATATTTTATTTATTTATTCATTTGTTGCATAGAGATAGAAAGAATCTGAGAAGGAAGGAGGGGATAAGTAGAAAGGGACAGTGAATGGAAAGGTCTCACTCAAGCAATGAGGCTGAAGGGTTGACATTCCACTCCTGATGTCTCTGGACACAGTCTGAAGTGAAGCATGCTGAGGTGGTACTCCTTGCATTGATTAGGTTGGGATCAGCCGATGCAGTATCGTTTGGTATGAATTGAGAGAAGCATGCAGGAAAGTGAACCCAACCTTAGAGGTTCCAGTACTGGGGGCAAATATGGGCTTTATAGAGGAAGGGGGAGGCTCCTGCTGTCTTAGGGTTTAAGAAGGCAATAGACAGTTACTGCTGTAATAAAATTACTTGGCAATTGGGTTAACTTTGAAGATCCCATTTAGGATTTGCTGTATCATGCGTGACATCACCATAATTAATGTACTTTGACAATATTTATATATAGCTGTGTCTTATAAAGTAATGCCACCTGTTGCTTCTTTTCTCCCTGGTTTAAGCTTTTGGAAAAGTCAACATTTCAAAGAACAAGTCATTCTTAGAAACGTATTAACAATTTGAGACCACTGTAAAAATTCAGTCTGGTTACACGTTTGAATTCTTAAGTGCTTAGATTGAAGGAACATACACTCAGCCTATGGACTGTGCATTAAAAGGTTGGAGACATTCAATCAGTTTTTCCTTCTCTCATATTAATTAAATAGTGATTTATGAGACTGCAAGTGAATAGGAGTGTAACATCAACACCCTTCCCACCACCAAAGGACTGTGTCCCTATCCTCCCCACCTCTCACTAGGTGAAGCTGAACATCTACTCTCACCATCCACCCACAGATCTTTACTTCGGCGCCCTACTCCAGACTCAGTCAGATCCTGCTTAGACTTTCCCTCTCTGTTCTTCTTTCTCAACTTCTGTTTATGAGTGGGATCATCCCAGACTCGTCTTTGTTTTTCTGACTTATCTCACCTAACATAATTCTTGGAGCCGGGCTTCCCCAGAGCCTCGCCCCACTAGGGAAAGAGAGAGACAGGCTGGGAGTATGGATTAATGTCCAATGTTCAGTGGAGAAGCAATTACAGAAGCCAGACCTTCCACCTTCTGCACCCCATATTGACCTTGGGTCCATACTCCCAGAGGGATAAAGAATAGGAAAGCTACCAGGGGAGGGGAAGGGCTATGGAGTTCTGGTGGTGGGAACTGTGTGGAGTTGTACCCTTCTTATTTTATGGTTATGTCAGTATTTCCTTTTTATAAATAAAAATAAAAAAAAACAGAAAGGGACAGTGAATGAGAGAGGGGGCCTGTCGGTGACACACCCAGTTAAACACACATAGTACTATGCACAGGACCCAGGTTCAAGCCCCCACTCTCCAGCTGCAGGGGGGCTGATTCACAAACAGTGAAGCAGGTATCCAGGTGTCTTTCTCCCTCTCTGTCTTCCCTCCAATCTCAATTTCTCTTGGTCCTATCCAATAAGTGGGGAAAAAATGGCTGCTAGGAGTAGTGGATTTGTAGTGCCCACACCAAGCCCCAGTGATAACCCTGGAGGCAAAAAAAAAAAAAAAAAAAGGTGAGAGACAGAGACATACCTGCGACCCTGCTTCACCAGCACTCGTGAAGCTTTTCTTCTATAGGTGGGGGCTGGGGGCTTGAACCCGGGTCCTTGTGCACTCAACCAGATGCATCCTCACCAGCCCCTTATTTATGTCTTTCTTGCTTTTATTACTACACCATAACTCAGGCTTGATGCATTCAAGGTACCCTTTCTCAACTGCTCATTCACCTCTCCAATGCCCCATGGATCTTTCTTACACAACAGTAGCTGACCTGTCCAATGGACCCATGAAAAAGACCTTCCAAAGCCTTCCACAGCTTTCCAAGCCAAATGATGTCAGGTTTGCTCTTCTTAGGGCTGGGAGGCGTAGTCAGATCCAGATAGAGCCATAAAAGGAGAACAACACATAGTGTTGCTTGTGCAGATGAATAAACCTGGGACTAGAGAGGTCATGGGTAAGATGCTAGTTCACACAGAACAATAGAGAGGAAGGGGAAAAAAACAACACATTAGACAAGTGTGTGTCTCCGCCTCCATTCTTATTGCCAATTTTGCAGATCCGAGGAGGTGGCTGTTGTTTCTTACACACGAAACAGATTTTAAATCTCTTGAATAGTGCTTGATCAGGGGTCTTCTAATTAGAACCAGACATGGGATCATTTTTAAAAAGGGAACATCAATTTTATTAGACATGAGCCTGATTTTATAGTATTTTGACTTTTCTTTTTTTGTAGATAGGAATTTTGGAAAGAATTAAAAGCAGGAGGCAGAAAACATATGGGTGTGTTGGAGAAAAAGGCAGAATTGTAGAGATTGTACTGTGGAAGCTCGTAAACTCTGCAGATGTGCTCTGGCTGGCAGGGACTTTTTTATAAATTGAATCTGACACCTTTAGTAGGGAGAAATATTTTTTGTATCTGCAAAATCCCACCATTCTCTATTGTTTCACATCTGGCCTATCCCTTGCCCACTTCCCACCACCTAGGATTGTCTCATCCTGGTCCCTGAAGGTATCTGAGTTTGTGATTTCTGATCCAGAAAGTTCTAACATTGTACTTGTCTTGTGTATAGATGACCTTGGTCAGTGGCTTCTACCTTACAGCTATTCTTTAATTCATTAAGGTATTTCTTTAAGGATATCTAGTGAGTGCCAAGTGGACAGACATTATTTTCAGTACATAAAAAATCTGAGTTGGAGAGGTGTTCTGCTGTAGACTAAACACTCGCTTTGCATGTACGAGGTCCTGTGTTTGATACCCAGTAATACATGCGAGAACAGAGATAAGAATGAGTAAGGACTCCACAGATGATGGAGCAGTGCTCTGTGATTTCTCTCTGCAACTCCTCTCTCTCTCTCTCCTTTCCAAAAAGTTACAAAAAAACATGGTCAGAAATTTCTTTCTGCTCCCAGCTGACTTTAACAGGAACAGAGGACTACATCAAAATTTAATTGCAGGCATCATTGGCACGGACTACATTATACAACACAAGAGAGAATGGTGAGGAAAATGTTGGTTTTATAATTCTCTTTATTTTTGCTTATTGTGATAATTATTTTTCTCAGTCAGGAGTTTGTTCCTGGACATGGTTACATTGCTCCCCTGTAATTTTTTTGTCCTGTCAGTCAGGATTAGAAACAGAGAGGGAGAAAGAGACACAGTGTGAAGGAGACAGACCACAGCACTGCTCCACCAGTCATGCAGCTTGCCAGAGCTCACGGTCGGGCAGACGGATGACACTCAGGTCTGCAAACACGGCAACATGTGTCCTCTTCTGGCTGAGCTGTCTCTCAGATAAGGAATTTGCATTTTAAACTGAATACTCAGTGCATCTCTTATTGAGAACATCAGCACAGAGAATGAAAGGAAAGAAAGGAGATGATATCTAAAATGAAGAAAAGTGTGGTAATCATTCCTCTGAATCAATGCAGACATAAAAATATTTCCCAGAGAGAATGTCTTTGCTGGTTCTGGAATAGTCTGGAAAGAAAAGGATATCTGCAATTCAAAAATTAAAAAAAAATTTATTTATTTGGAGTTGGGCTGTAGCTTAGCGGGTTAAGCGCAGGTGGCACAAAGCACAACGACTGGCATAAGGATCCCGGTTCAAGCCCCCGGCTCCCCACCTTCAGGGGAGTCACATCACAGGTGGTGAAGCAGGTCTGCAGGTGTCTGTCTTTCTCTTCCTTTCTCTGTCTCCCCCTCCTCTCTCCATTTCTCTCTGTCCTTTCCAACAACGACATCGATAACTACAATAAAAAAACAAGGACAACAAAAGGGAATTTATTTATTTATTTTACCTTTTGTTGCCCTTTTTTATTGTTGTTGTAGTCATTATTGATGTTGTCATTGTTAGAAAGGACAGAGAGAAATGGAAAGAGGAGGGGGAGACAGAGAAGGGGAGATAAAGATAGACACCTGCAGACCTGCTTCACCGCTTGTAAAGTGACTCCCCCACAGGTTGGGAGTCGGGGCCTGGAACCTGGGTCCTTCCTCTGGTCCTTGCATTTCTCACCACGAGTGCTTAACCTGCTGTGCTACCGCCCAACTCCCCCCCCCCAAATTTTTTATTAGTGATTTAATATTGATCTACAAAATCATGAGATAACGGGGGTATAATTTCACACCATTCCCACCACCAGAGTTCTGTGTCCCCATTCCCTCCATTGGAAACTGCAGTAGTTCATGGGTTGACAATTATTTCTGTAATTATATTTATATACCTTTGCCCATCGGTTCAAACTTTTGTTGTCCAATTTCTTCTGTTTCTGAGCATCTTTTTTTTTTTTTTAAATTTCAGGGACCATCATGAAAAGCCCTTTTCCCTCCACCTTCTCCCATCTTCCCCATGTCACCTGCTTCATCCCAGCACTCTGCAGCGGGGCGAGTCCCTAAGCTGTGTAGGGAGACAGGAAGAAGGACTGTTCCTTCAGAGAGGAGCCTACAGGTAGCAGGAGAACTCCAGACACCTCTCCGTCCAGAAGGTTTCAATGACTCCATTGTGTAAGGATATACGTTACCCTCCTGGATGGTTTCCATGGGACAGAGCTGGCGCTGACCCAGGGACAGAAAACAATTTATGTCAAAGGTGGCAGAAGAGAACATGGACAGCCCATTGAATCACAATCGCAGGCTTTGACAGAGGACGCCAAGACTAATTGAAGCCATCACTTTGCTCCTGAGAGGAACTTTCTCTGGAGAAGCTGAGGTATGCATTATCCAAACAAACCCAGTCCAGAACTCGGGATTTCAGACCTGGAGAATCTGTTACACTGAGAGAAAAAGTTTCCCCCTTCAAACAGCTATACCGCAGAGAACTCCCCCCCAGGGATAACAGCTGATATTCAATACTGGGGGCACAGTTTTCATACCCAGACCCCAACATGTAAGAAACAGAAAGGCATTAGTTAGAAGGCACCATTTCAAAAATACTGATTTTTTTTTTTTTTTAAAGAAAACCTCCTTAAAAGAAAATTAAAACGTCTTTCTTTTTGTTGTTGCTGCTTCTATCACTTAAGATGCAATGGCACTGTCCAGCTCTGGCTCAGCAGTCTGAGGCAGCACTACCCTGAGGACTGTTTTACATGCACTTCCTATCAGTTGTCAATGGTCCGGCTTGTCACTCCTCGGGAATTTCTGGGATGGAGTACACAGTTAACTTTCCCAGGCATGCTCACGGGCTTTGGCAAATGTTTGGGTAATTTTTTTGGAACAGATCACTTTCTTTGATTCTCGGTGGTGGGCAGGAAAGGGGGAGAATCGGGAAGTGTGATCTGAGTGAAGAGCTGTGCTGGGTCTGGTGCCTCTTGTTCGAAACAGTCATGGTGCTCACTCTCCCAGCCACGTGAGGGAAACTAGGAAAGAGAGACACCCACCCAGTTGAATTCAGCAGAGACAGACTGGTGAGTGGAGGCTAGTACTTCAGTCTGGATTTCCTCCACAGCGCACTGTGAGATAAGGATGCTGGTACAAGGAGATTACCTGGCAAGGGAGCAGACACATGGCTGAGGGAATGGAAAGTGGCCGGCCAAGGCAAGCTACCTCCGGGTGACTGAGCTGACTTTGTCCAGGAGACCGTGTGTGTGTGTGTGTGTGTGTGTGTGTGTGTGTGAGAGAGAGAGAGAGAGAGAGAGAGAGAGAGAGAGAGAGAGAGAGACCGTGTGTGTGTGGGGGGGGATGGCGTAAAACAGGGCAATCCGGTGCTCTCTCAGTGGATGAGGCTGTTCATCAGTCCAGCTGTTGGATAAAATGGCGCATGTTTTCATTAGACAGGGACATAGAGCCTCCATGCAGGAAAGAAGCTACTACACAAAGGCAAACCTGAAGACAGGTGTGCAGAGGCGATGGTGGGACTTTGAGGAAGCTCCCGTCCCCTGATCCAGGTGTCGCTGTAGAGCAGAAAGCCAGCCCAGGCTTTTTGGTTTGTTTGTTTTTTATTTAATAATGATCATCATAGGATGAGAGGAGTACAAATCCACACATTTCCCACCACCAGAGTTCCACATCCCATCCCTGGCATGGGAAGTTTCCCTGGTCTTTATCCCTCTGGGATCATGGTCCAGAGATCTTTATGTGTTGCTATGCTTCTAGTTCTGCTTCTGGGATCCCTTCTGTTACATTGCTTGACGTTGTGGTCTATTTATATGATCATTCTGTTACATTGGTTTGGTCTCACTCCCCCTGCCTCCGGGAGATTTTGGTTTAGTCCTTGCTAGTTCATTCCTTCCTTCTCCCCGCCCCTATCCTTCATACTTCCTTAGTTCCTGACTGTTCCGCCAGAGGAGAGGCAAGACAGAATTGGGATGTGATTAGATTAGATTAGTTTTTTGAATTGTTCGCTCATGAATAAAGAAATACTGAACTTTGACTGACATATAGCGCAACAACATGGGACCTAACCTGCCCAATGCCCAGATAAGTGAAGTGAAGACGTTTGGCTGCCTACCCACTATGGGCTGCTTTTCTACATATGAAGTGGTTTCCAAAGGCCTCTGCCCTTTCTTCATGAGACAGTTTCTCTGTCTCTGGAACATTTCGCTCTGGGCCACACTCTGGTTTCTGTCTGCCGCCCTCCCACAGGTGCCTGCTCGCCACCACGGGGCGCAGGGCATTGGGTGCAGGCTTCCCCCATGCTGCTCGGCCACCGGGGTCAGGAAGGCGGGTAAGGCAGGCAAGGCAGGCAGGGCTGCAGCCCATCCTGGCCCCTGCCCCGGGGTGCCTCAGCCCGCGCCTTCTGCAAAGCCTGCCTGCCCGCCCTCCTGCTATGAAGTCTGGGCAGATCCCCGACCACCCAGAGACCACAGGCTCCCTGCCAGGACTGGGCCCACTGGCTGAGATCCCCAGCTCAGCTCTGAAGGCAGAGGAGCTAGAATACGCAGACATCCGTGCAGTGATCACACCGTACACTTCCTGGAGGTGAAGTTGGGCAAGAGGCCACCACCAGACAACGCACCCCCCAAACAACTAAGACAGTACAGATCTAAATTCATGTTTAAAATGACATGTCTTCGTAACAAGTTTTTCTCCTTGTGTACTGAAGACCACGTTTATGTGTGTGTTTGATGTTTGGTAAACATTAACTTTAAGGTTAGAAATGTAACTTTAAGGCTACATTCTTACCAGGCAAAGTTAAATGAAAAAGGTTTTCAACATAATTCTCATAAAGGTAAAATTAACTTACATTTAAAGTCTGAAGTAAAAATTAGTTAAAAATCAATATATTTTAACTAATTTGGTCTAAAAAACCTGCGCACACTTAGGATGTGTCTCCATCTTATACGGGTGTAACAAAAGGTAAAAAAAAAAAGACGTTATTGATATGTAAAGCTCTCAAATACCTTCTCAAAGAACGATAGATTGCACAATGGTTATGCTAATGATTCTCATGCCTGAGGCTCTAACAATGGTTCTTTGCCTTACCACATTTTATTGCTCTTAAATTGGTTAAGCAGCATTAAAATGAAACAAAAAAGACCTTCCAAATTTATAAAGATACTTAAACCAATTATAATCATCGAGTTATCAATTATAGTAAACTTCTAACTTGTTACAAGTTTTTTTTTTCACAACTAAGTAAATTGCAGCTGTCAAGTTCTCTACAGAAAAGCAGAATTCCAGCGGCTGACCTTCCTCATGCAATATTTCACCCCCTGGCATTTCTTCCATAGACATCTGCTTTGAACTGGCACTTCTATTGGACTTACTGGTACACAACTTTATAGCAGCTTCCCTTTATGCTGCTGGGTTTCTCAAAGACTGACTGCAGCCAGCTGCCTTGGGACTCTATAGGCCATACCCCCCCCCCCACCTTTCTAGGTAATGCCCACAGAGGCAAGAAATGCCTGTTGAGGCAAGAAACACCCCAGAGGTAAGAGAAGCCCACAGAGGCAAGAAATGCCCCCCCCTCAGGCCTTCCCTTGGCATCAGACTGGTTCTTGTTGTTTGCTTACTTGTTCCTCCAAGTTTGTGCCAGTTTTTTTTTTTTTTTTTGAAAATGCCTGTACGATATAGGTTTCTGTTCATCCCACACTCCTGATACTATGGTCAATTAGTTAAAAAGAAAAGGGAGAATTGTTGGTATGCTTCTAGTTCTGCTTCTGGGATCCCTTCTGTTACATTGCTTGATGTTGTGGTCTATTTACATGGTCATTCTGTTACATTGGTTTGGCCTCACTCCCCCTGCCTCCGGGAGATTTTGGTTTAGTCCTTGCTAGTTTGAGTTTCTTCCTTCTCCCTGCCCCTATCCTTCATACTTCCTTAGTTCCTGACTGCTCCGCTGGAGGAGAGAGAGGCAGGATAGAATTGGGTTGTGATTAGATTAGATTAGTTTTTTGAATTGTTCGCTTGTTAATAAAGAAATACTGCTTCTTCACTCAGCCATGTGTCCCTGGTTGTCTGTCTCCTGCTGCAAAGCTAGCTTGGCATACTGGCGCCCTGAACTTTGACTGACATTTATGGTCTCATTTGTATGTGGAAACTAGATGGCAAAAGGAAATGAACTTGCAAAGAAAAAAATGACTCTATGAGAACCATGGTGGTCTGGGGGGGGGAGCATAAAGGACTCTGGTGGAG
The DNA here is from genome assembly GCF_950295315.1 of Erinaceus europaeus. NCBI lineage: Eukaryota > Metazoa > Chordata > Mammalia > Eulipotyphla > Erinaceidae > Erinaceus > Erinaceus europaeus. The sequence goes on along the minus strand of NC_080166.1, from coordinate 15,790,095 downwards.
GGGACTTGAGTGTGAAATGATACCTTATAATTTTGTCATATGCCATGAAATTACTAACAAAAATAGAGTCTATCTTGTCTATTGAGCTTTTAGCTGTATTCTGTTGTATCAAAGTACCAATTTGTTTTGATTTAGTTTTGCTTGGTATCCCTTTGACTTCTTGAAGCTATTCTTTTTAAAAAATATTTTATTTATTTATTTATGAGAAAGATAGGAAGAGAGAGAGAAAGAATCAGAAGTCACTCTGGTACATGAGCTTCTGGAGATTGAACTTGGGAACTCATGTTTGAGAAGCCAATGCCTCATCCATACCATCTCCCAGACCAGATATTCTTTGATCTTTCTTCATATCCGGGAAATGTTCAAATATCACCTGTGTTGCATCCCTTCTGCCCGGTCCTCTGAGTCTAGACACACAGAGAATAGCGATGTTTTCATGAAGGAATGACCACTACTGTAAATGGTGCCAAGTACACACAGTCCAGGCCCACGGACAGATACCCCATTCAGGTCCATCTGACCCCCACCTCATGTCATATGGACAATGCATGACAGTGCTTAACAATGCACATCTCAGAACATATCTCAGTTCAGTGAGGCAGGCCTGCATTTTGGTATGAATATTTGTTGGTTATAAAACACACTGCAGGATAGGAGAGAGGAGGATACAATTCTTGTGTCAATGTTTTTCCAGGTATGTTCATGCTAATCTCCACATCTCCTCAGCTGAGTCTCAAAGGAACTGAGACTGTACACTTTTTTTTTTTTTTAGATTTCTTTATTGGGGGATTAATGTTTTACATTCGACAGTAAATGCAATAGTTTGTACATGCATAACATTTCCCAGTTTTCCATAGAACAATACAACCCCCACAACCCCATTAGGTCCTCTGTCATCCTTTTTGAACCTGTATTTCCCCACCCCACCCACCCCAGAGTGCAATACGCCAATTCCAGTTCAGGTTCTACTTGTGTTTTCTCTTCTGACCTTGTTTTTTAACTTCTGCCTGAGAGTGAGATCATCCCATATTCATCCTTCCATGTGCTGTTTTTTTTTTGATTTGCACACACACACATACACACATATATATTTCCCTTTTTAAAATTTTATTTTGTTAGTGATTTAATATTGATCTACAAGATAGTGGAATAAGAGAGGCACAATCCTGTACAATTCCGACCACTAAACGTTCATATCCCCATCCCCTCCATTGGAAGCTTCCCTATTAATCCCTTTGGGAATATGGATCAAAGATCTTTATAAGGTGCATAAGGTGGGAGGTCTGGCTTCTGTAACTGCTTCTCCCTGGACATGGGTCATGGCAGGTGGATCCACACCCCCAGCCTGTTTCTGTCTTTCCCTAGTCGGGTAAGAATCTTGAAAGATGGAGTTCCAGTGCACATTGGTGGGGCCATCTGCCCAGGGAAGTCAGATTGGCTTTCACTTATAGTTTGCCCCCTTAGCTGAATGCTAATGTTTGCTCCTTACATAAATGTCCACTGTCTCTTTGTAACCGCCTTTAAATTGCATATGCTTTCAAGGGTGGCTTCTTCTTGTACACTGAACTTTTGTTTCTTGTTCTTGTTCCCTTAGTCCTTGGAGAATTAATTGTGTGATTTTTTTTTTTTTTGAGGTCTATCCTCCAGATGGGATTTTTTTTTTCCAGGTGCCTGGGAACTCTCCCAGTCTGGACACTCCCTCAACCCAAATGCGTGACTTCTCAGTGAAGCTGGGCAAACATTTCTGCAAATATCAGCTTGTTATTAGCATTTCTCTTTCTCTGGCTTTTCCGCAGCTGAGCCTGTTTTCAAAGCGACAAAGCAAACCTCCTTCAGTGAGGGAGGCGATACGTTTTCTTTGGGACTAATCCTTCCACTGAAAGTGGAAGCCCTGGAGGTTCCAGCTTTATGAGGGCATGTGTGGGGGGGAGGGCTTGTTATTAGGCCACCCACTTTGTCTCTGTTCTCCACGCCTTAATGAGACAGAGAAAATCACCTCTCAAGTTCCCCTTGGGCGGCGTGAGGGGCTGGAGCACACACGTCTGTCCCAGCTTCCAACTCTTACTTAGCTTTTGGCCTCAGCTGTTTCTACTATCTTACGGCTCATCGGTGCTTTTAAGAAGATGGTTGGGGAGACTTGTTTGTTTTTTACCAGCAGTTTAAGTTCTCTTTTCATGGGAAGCTTCATCTGATACCTAGCTCACCATATTACCAGAAAGGCTTCTTTCTCCCTGTGTGGTATTGTCCGACGGTCTAAGCACTTTCAGACACCACTTTATGTCTTTCTGGGCCTTGTTCCATGTGGATTTCACAAACACGAGTTTCAGCCAAAGGCCTTATATGGGATATGGACTAAGGATTCTCTCTCCCCATTAGCGGCAGCAGATGGGATCCACTTCTTTCCCCATTCCACCATGGAGGGGATGGAGTGAGTGAAAAGAAATTTAGAAATGGAGGACATTTCTAGCAAAGTAGCCTGGGTTGCACCATCATCTTTCAAACACAGGGTGTGTTTCTTCAGAAAGAAGTGTTCAGATGCCCTGTGAGTGGCCTTCCAGAGCTTTCAGCTTTGGATTAAAGCTTGGAAAAATATATATACGGGTCCCCATCTGTGTCCATTTGCTTATTCACAGGCATGGATCCTCTTCCAAACGCTGCTGCTCTGTGTGATGGTGAAGAGCACAGATGACTCTGAAGGCGGTGCTTTCCTCCACCAGATGCAAACCCCAATGCAACTTCCAACCGAGAAAAAGATTCAGTCACAGTTTATAGGTGCGTGAAGATGGTGAGACTTGCTTTAGAAAAAACAGTATCCAGAGAGTACTTGGGGAAAGGTCTGGGCAAAGTTTCACTGTGATCTTACTTATTTCTCTCACAACTGTGAATCTCTTCCAGCCCTGTTTAGGAGGAAGGCTTGCATCTGCTTACTAGTCTTGAGACATATCCAACATTCCTTGAGGGTATAATTTCATAAGGAAAACACTACCTGAAAAATTAGGATAGACTAATAGATGAGAAAAAGAAGGAGGAGAGAGAGGCAGAGGAGGAGGAGGAAGAGGAAGAAGTGGATCTCTCCAGCTCCTAAGTTGCTTATTCCTGTCCAAATGCCTTCCTCATCGACATGCCTCTATTGGGTAAAGAAAAAAGAAGCTGTTTCAGATTGAGATGTCCATACTTTAGGTCATAAAGCCCAGGTATCTGGCTACCCTGAAGGTACTAAGGCTGATTTCTGGGCATGAGAAAGGTGAGTGGTTTACAACGACAGCTATGTCTACTAGAGAACTTCTGTGCTCATTAGTTAACAACACTGATTAAACCTGTATTATTTTCTCTTCTGAGAAATTTAGACATAAGATAAAGAAGACTTTAGTCAGTGGTCGGACTCAGATGAGACAGAGACAGCAGGACATAAGCAGAAAGATCACAGGATAGCAGAAGGGATGGATGCGGGAAGCCATGATGTAGCACAGCAAGCAGAAAGAGGCAATGCAGGCTGACCATGGGCACACGTGGGGACGCTGGGAAGGAAACTATGGAGCAGTAGGGCTGGGGCTGGAGTGCTGGTCTTGCTTTAGCTACACACAGCATCTGACTCCCCTTGAAAGTCTGTTTGCTTACAGCATCTGTTTGTTGTCTTCAGCGGTTCATGTGTTGTTGCAGTAAACCCATATTTCTTCACGAAGATGTAATTCAGTTTCTTAATAACTGAAAGATAATGACCAAACCAACTGGGAAACAGAGAATGAGGGTTGGGTGGTGGTGCACCTGATTGAGTGTACATGTTACAATGTACAAGGACCCAGGTTCAAGCTCCCTATCCCCAACTACAGGGGGAAAAGCTTTGCAAATGATAAGCAGTATTGCAGGTGTCCCTTTGTCTCTCTCCCTCCCTCCTTTCCCTTTCCTCTCTATTTCTGGCTGTCTGTAATAAAGATAATAAATTTTCTTAAACTAAATATATACATACATACATACATATATATATATATATATATATATATATGAAAATAGAGAATGACCAAATGGAAGTTTTAGCAATTTGTCAGGAACAAACTAACTCAGGTTAACACTGAATATATTTATTTGAGAATTTTCCACTTTAAACAGAAATCAATAGCAGATTTTCAGATCTATATGTCTTTCTATCATGTGTCTATCTATCTATCTATCTATCTACCTATCTTCCTATATATCATCTATCTATCTATCATCTATCTACCTATGTGTCTATCTATCTAGCTGTCTTTCTATCTATCATCTATCAATCTATCATCTCCTGTCTATCACATCTGTCAGCCTATCATGTATCATCTGCCAATCCTCTGTTTATCAACCTATCAATGAGAAGTTAAACATGTAAAAGAAGAAAAACCAGCATCATAGTTTAAATAGCCTAAAGCCCAGTTACATGACTCAAGAAGTTACATGGAAACTGAGGTAAACTGAAGCCTCACTGTAGCCTTCATAGACTTGAAACAGGATGAAGCTGTTGACTCCAGGTAGGGGGTAGGCAGGCATTCTGGGTTCTACTCTTGTGGGCTGATGGCTGTTGGTGGGACTGTAGTCAGTTTATTGCTTTAAGGTAAAAGGAAGACACAATGCAATTGGCCCATGTCTGTAGATCATTTCTTAGAGGCCAGTAGAAGCAGTGACAGAATTTGAGTCACCAGCTCGGTGTGGGCTAAATTGCTTCTGGCTCAGGGACAAGCCAATAATGTCATTGACATGACTTTAGATGGAAGCAGACATGCTAGAAGGGAAATGATGGTGAGCTCAGAGCCAGAGAGAAAACAAAATATCAAACTCCTATTTAAACAGATGAGAAGAAATTCCAACTCAGGACAGTCAATTAACTCTCACCTGTGTTCCCAAGATGTCAGTCTACTGAGGTTGCAGACCTGCTGGCCCCCAATAAGCCTGTGTGTCAACCAATTTTTTTTAAAAAAAATATTGGGTTGTTGGAAAAGTCATGGTGTCCTTTTAGATGTTTTTCTATGCAGGTGAGCTATCTAGCTCACCTTGAAGGTCATGTCTGACTTGGGACAATTCTCAGTTGTGTAAGTCTATTCAGAAACTCAAAGGCCACTCCATCTTTAACCTCTCCCTCCACGTGTCATAGAATCTTCTCTCCTCAAATTTGTCCTAACAACTGACAACATCTGTCACCTGGCTTATCCACCCTTTTTAACTTCTTCTTTTTTGATAACCAATAATTTGATATTATAGTCTAAATATTCATTGATTTTTATTTAGTCCACTCATCTCTGTGTTGTTTCTCTTCAAACCACACATGTGAAAATATACAGCATAAGTCTATGTCCACCTTATTTGACTTATTACAATAAAGAGGTCGATTATTCAGTAAAGGATAAAGTCCAACTGTTGTGGAACCTCATGTATTCTACCAGAGAATGACTCTTTTTTTTTTTTTTTTTTTTGACTCCAGGGTTACACTGGAGCTCTGTGCCTGCACTATGAATTCACTGCTCCTGGAGGCCTTTTTTCCCATTTTGTTGCCCTTGTTATTACTGTTATTGTTGCTGCTATTGCTGTTGTAATTGAATAGGACAGAGAGAAATTGAGAGAGAATGGGAAGATAGAGATGGCTAGAGAAAGATAGACATCTGCAGACCTGCTTCACTGCTTGTGAAGCGACCTCCTTGCAGGTGGGAAGCCAGGGGCTCAAATGGCATCCTTACACTAGTCCTTTCCCTTCATGCCATGTGTGTTTAACCTGCTGCGCTACCACCTGGCCCCCAAGAATATCTCTTAATGAGGTACACCTACACTGATATAATTTAAGTGAGATTTCAGTTTGTTTTCATAGAAGCACTCTGAGATAGATCTCCCCAACTTAGAGTGGATCCCAGAAAATCAGCTATAAGTTGAAGTCCAAAAGGTAGATAATACACTAGACCTACTGATAATCAGAGTTTAGTCTAGCCTATCTTTTAAAGAAATAGTTGGTAGTGACTTCCCAGTAGTTTTTGTAAATTTTAAGATTTCATGAGTATGTGAGTAAATAACTATACTTGTCACCAAAATTCCTCTGCCTGTCTCCATCACCACATTCTCTAAGTCTAAGAGACATTTTAGTTACTATTTTTCTTGGAAGTTTTAGTTATCTATAGCCTACATACCAGCAAAACCATCTGGCATTTATTTGACTTTCATCTATTTGTTTATTTTACTTAGCATATTTACCGCCAGTTACATTTATTGTATTTTAAACAATGTAATTTTGTATTTTTAATTGCAGACCAGTATCTCATTGAATAGAAATTCAATCATTTCTTTTTCTTTTTTTAAATTATTATTTGATAGGACAGAGAATAATTGAGAGGGAAAAGAGAGATAGAGTGGGAGGGAGAATGAGAGAGAGAGAGAGAGAGAGAGAGAGAGGGATAGAGGGAGAGAGGGAAATAGAAGAAGTTACAGCATTGTTTTACTGCTTGTGAAGCTTCCCCCTGCAGATGGGAATTGGTGCCTTGAGTCTAAGTCTTTGCACATGTGCGCTCAGCCAGGTGCACCACCACACAGCCCCCATCCCATAACTCTTTATCTGGCCACATGTTGGTGGGGGTTTGGGCTATTTCTCTACTACTTTGACTATTCTCAGTAGTCTCATCACTAGAAAAATACAAATCAAACCACAATGAGACGCCACCTTACACTACTAAGCACGCCCTACCTCAACAAAATAAGGAATAACAAATGTTGGCAAACACATGGGGAGAAAGGAACTCTGGTACAATGTTGATGAAAATGCAAACTAGTGCAAGTTCATATGAGAACCAGAATGGGAAGTCCTTAGACAAGTATAATTGGAAACATCTTCCGAGCCAAGTCTACCTCAAACACTAGCCTACAATTTGGCCACATCATCGAACACAGCGCTACTTGATGGGAAATAATTGGCTGTTCTGCGTAATTGACTGAATACTGTAATGAAAGTGATTAGCAGCCTATGAAGTATAGGCTGTTAAGCCTTGTGATCAAATACCTCACTGAGAACTGACGCTCAAGGCCATGAGACAAAGTGCGTCACTGCAAATTTCTAGCCTGGGAGAGATCAAAATTCAGAGTATGGTTTCTACTGTATCTATCTGGCCTTGACACTATAACAGAATTGAACCATTCTAAGTTGTGATGTATCTGTAATCTTGTTGGTGGTGAGCAGTAGAGTATTCTGATCTTGGGAGGAAAAGTGGTTATGGAATCTTCAAATGGGAAAGCACTCATGACTCATAACATTAAGTGGAAGTGCAGGAGGTCCAAGACTCCAGTGCTCAACAAATCGGTCACTGTGATATGTATTTCCACCTTTCTTTTCTTCCAACTTCTACTTTTGTCCATTTCTCTGTCTCTACATGGAGGACCAGCTTAGCACGTGGTGAGCACTGCCAAGTATTTAACTTATTCCAAGGAATATATTGTCCTGCTCATCTTGTAAAAATCCTGTCAGTGGACTTAGGAGGAGGTTCTGGGAAAACCTGTCTTTATGAAGAACTCACATTGGTACTGAGTTAGATGTTATGAATGCAAAGTTTTGGAATTACCCTCTACTTAAGGACCTGTAGTTTTTAGGGAAGACAGGTCAAAGAAGAGAGGATTTCAGTTCAGTGTGATGAACTTGGCACCTAGGTAACTTCAAGGAAAGGTCCTGAACTTTCCCCAAGAATGAAAAATTGTCAATGGGTCTTTCTGGGGGGGAAAAGGTGGGGGAGGGCCACTTTCACTGATTCTTCAAAGAAATGTAAGTCTTCTAGGCTACTTTATTAACTCACATAAGATCAAAAATAATTTTTCAGTCATTTAAAAATCTTTCCAACTCCTATTTAACTAGATTTCTTCCATACACTAAGTCAACAACCATATCATAACAGTGAATTGGGTAGTTGGAACAGTTGAACACTGCTTCCATCCCATTAAGTTAGTCATGAAAACACTTAAATAACTCAAGCACATATTGCTGAATTTACTTAACATCTTTATTTTAGGGAGGTCCAAGCTTTACAGGCTGTTTCATTTATTCTCCTATCAAATATCACCCAAAGGTTAGGTTTGGTGTTCACTGACATTCTCCAGGCAGTCTTTCCAGAGCGAAAACTGAAATAATGGATGTGACATTTCTTCCAGGAAATCTCCTTGGAAACGCCAGTCTTGAACCCCTAGAGGACTCAGCAGTTTCAGACAGCATTGAAACTGCCAATTTCTAGTGATTGGTGCTCTGACGAGTTCAAGTGGATGGAGTTCAGGAGACATAACCTCCTCCAGCGGCTAAGAATTTAGAGGAGAGAGGAAGAATGGGGTGGGGGAGGGGGAGGAGAGAGAGAGAGAGAGAGAGAGAGAGGAGAAAGGCAAGGGGGAAGGAGAATAGAGGTAGAGACAAAGAGAGGCATAAGTAGAAAACGATTAAAGGAACTTTCAAGAGACTTCCATTTCCACCACTGACAAAAAAGAAATTGAAGAGATTTGCCAGATGATATCACCTCCATCCAGAAGCACTATAATGTGGTAGAGGAAGTTTAGGCTTAGAATCTACATTTCAACACTGTTTCCATCACACACTAACTCTGCAACCATGGAAATTAGATGAAGCCTTTGTCTAATGAACTGAAAACAAATCTAGCTTGATAAGCACTCCTAATCCACAAAAGCATTATAAAGAGTTAGATCCTCTGGAAGCTTAAAGTATTTAGAAAGGTTGTTGCTTAATAAGTACACATTAATTATAAGATTGTGATATGTTTTATAATATAGGTATTATTGGTGGCACTAGAGCCCTGATGTTTTTAGAAGAAATAGAGGATGGTAAGTGAATGCAGTCACTTCAGCTTGGGTTAGCTCTCTGCCCAGTTGACATCTGCTGGGGTTAGCCTGATGAGACGCATGGTGTTAGTTTCTCTGGGCTGTCTTAACAGATGATCACAAGCTGGACTGGTGATTCAGAAGGCTGAAAGTAAGGTGTCAGCAGGGCTATGCTCCCTCACAGAGCTCTATGGGAAATTCAGATCCTGGCCTTTCCTGGTTTCCCTGGATTGTGGCTACATCAGTTCAGACTTTTCCTCCATGGTCACACCTTTCCTCTTCATCCTTGTCTTTTTTTTTTTTTCTTCTGTCTCTTATGGGAAGAAGTGCTTTTGGATTTAGGGCCCATCCAAATAATACAAGACAATTTACACTTGCAACCTAAGATATTAGGAGTAAGTATTAAGTCAGTACTCTTCAAGAAAATTCTTGCTAATCCAGAGACATCTCTTCATATGACACATACCTTCTTCCACATACGTCCTCTTCCACATCCTCATCTGGGCTTCTGCTGGTACTGAATGCCAAGGTTTGATACTTGTTCCTCAAAAAGTCAAGAGACAAGGGTTGGTACAAAAAGTCAACCAAACAAAAATATATATATTTAATTTTAGGTGCTAGTGACCCAAGAAGATGTATCCATAACCTCACCTCTCCAGGGTCCTGTCCTACTAGGGAAAGATGGAAACAAGCTGGGGGATGGACTCACCTGCCAACATCCATGTCCAGTGGAGAAGCAATTATAGAAGCCAGGCCTTCCACCTTCTGCACCCCATAAGGAATTTTGGTCCATTCTCCCAGAGGGATAAAGAATGAAGAAGCTCTTGGCAGATGACCCCACCAGTGTGTCCTGAAGCCCTGCCTCTCCAGACCTCTACTCCAGTAGTGTAAGAAAGAGACAGGCTGGGAGTATAGATCGACAGGTCAATGCCCATGTTCAGCAGGGAAGCAATTACAGAAGCCAGACCTTCCACCTTCTGCACCTCATAATGACCCTGGGTCCATACTCCCAGAGGGATAAAGAATAGAGAAGCTGTTAAGGAATAGGATTGGATAGGGAGTTCTGGGGGTGGGAATTGTGTGGAAATTTACCTCTCTTATCCTATAGTCTCATCAATATTTCCATTTTATAAATAAAAATGAAAATAAAACAATAGGGAAGCTTCCTATGGAGGGGACACAGAACTCTGGTGGTGGGAACTATATGGAATTATACCCCTGTTACCTTACAATCTTGTTAATCATTATTGAATCACTAATAAAATTAAAAAAGAGAGACCAGGTATAAAAAAACAAACATACAAAACCAAAAAAAGAAAAAACAAACAAACAGAAAAGTTTACTCACAGATAGCCTAGGCATTGGATATTATAGAATAAATGGTTAGTGAGAGAAATAAAAGGGAACTGGACTCCAACAGTGTGCTGGACTCGTCAGGCGTCTGTCCCTGGGACACATTGCACCTGCTGTGGGGCAGCCTCCCAGATTTCCCTACTGTGGCTTGTTGAATTGCTGTGATTTGGTTCTTCCCATCCATCTGTGACTGACTCCTAGCTTAGTAACACCCAAATCCATGAGAATATTCTTTGCCATAAGCATGAGGTAAAACGATGGCAGAGAGTAAGTGATGGTGGAAAGAAAGCAAGAGAGAGTTTCCAATGCCTATTTATCTCAAATAATGCTCCCCTGCACCCTGTCTGTTCACCAGCCCATGCTCAGGTGTCTTTGGTGCCTCATATTATGCCCACAAAGCACACAGCGTCAATAGAGAGCCATAACTTCCAGTACTAGATGTGAGTTTTATATCTGTCTTTCCCTGCTGGATTCTCAGGCAGACGCCATCATTACCCAGGACCTGTCTACTCAACAATTGCAGTAGAGACAATCACAATTAAACATCTCAGGAGTCTTTATTCTGAAACTTGCTACAGCAGCAAAGACCTGAAACATTTAAATTGTTGATGGAATGAAAGTATCCATGAATTAGCCTGATTTAGTTGCTGCTAGTAAGAAATTAGCAAGATCACTTGAGAAATGTGTAGTCTCTATATCATTTAAATGATGTGCAGATCAGACTCCTCTTTTTCTACTAGCTAATGATACTTTTGGCATAATATTTACATAATGTTTTATACTGAGCAACATTTGTAAGACTTATTTTCCCCATTTTCTTGCATATATTTTTATCCTATGTACCTTTCCCAAAAAAGTTGAAAGGACCACTTAATATCTATATCAAAGAACAGATTTTTTTCTTCCTTATTATCAAGAGGAGTTAGCTGTGTAGATCAGGGATAGTCTCTTGGGGTCTGGTGACTTTCAGAAGCATAATTGGGCTGATGGCAGCTACAGAGATAACAGTAACTCAGGCTACATAGATGACTGTTGGGCATTCAGAAGTTAGAACTAGGCTACTCCTGCTTGGCTGAACTTTTTAGAGTTGAGAAGCTCCTGGCCATTGGTTGGTTGATTTGTAGCAGTGTGTTTACAGAGGTGAGCTGTTGTTCAATCCTTTAAAAATGAATCTACAAAATGAAGCACCCCCAACTCTTCATCTGCGCTATTCCAGCCTTTAAGTTCATTATGGATCGACAATTTGTTTGGCTTTGTATGTTAACTCTCTTTTCAGCCACCAGATTCCAGATACTAGTAGACTTCCCTGGACAGACAACCCCACCGATGTGTCCTGCAGCTCCTCTTCCCCAGAGCCCTTCCCCACTAGGGAAAGAGAGAGGCAGGCTGGGAGTATGGATCAACCAGTCAACTCCCATGTTCAGCGGGGAAGTAATTCCAGAAGCCAGACCTTCCACCTTCTGCACCCCACAATGATCCTGGGTCCATACTCCCAGAGGGTTAAAGAATAGGAAAGCTATCAAGGGAGGGGATGGGATATGAAGTTCTGGTGATGGTAATTGTGTGGAGTTGTACCTGTCTTATCCTATGGTTTTGTCAGTGTTTACTTTCTATAGATAAAATAAAAAATAAAATATAAAAAATGTGTTTATATCACCTAACAAGACGAATCTAGAAGCTGACAGGGAGACCTTGCCCCAAGATGGAAGAAATAGGGTGGTTATGTTGTCTCATTATTTTATAAATCATTATTAATAATAAAACAAAAGGCTTGTGAGAACTCTGGTGGTCATCTTTTTTGAGGTGCAAGGGTGAGGATACGCAACTTTGTTGATGGGTGTGGTGTGGGACTATGCACTGTAATCTTAACGATCTGATAACATATTACTAATAATACATTGAGTAATTTTTAGAAAAATAGTGTTCTAGGTAGAGGGCATGATTAGCAAGCGTGAAGACCTGGGTTCAGTCACTGGAACTGCATATACGCAGAGTAGGCTCTATTTTTTTCACTCATCTTATAAAATAAATCTTTATAAAAATAAAATAAATGACTCATCCAGGAAGGGAGAGGAACTTCATTTAAGAATTCAGTTTTTAAGTATGAGATTTCTAGGTGATATCAAAATAGAGATGTCAAACACAGAAGCGTGTGTGTGTGTGTGTGTGTGTGTGTGTGTGTGTGTGTGTTTACCAGGAGAAAGTTCAGAAGGGGGAATAAAGTTTCAAGTTGTCAACATACGGTTGACATTTGAAAACATGAAACCCAGTAAGAGCTCCAGGTGTCAAATACATAAAGAAAACAAAAGTGAGCTCAGGCTGGAACCCTGTGAAATAGACAGTCCAAGTACCACACATCACAAGTAAGAAAATGGAGACTCAGAAAACTAAGGTGATCAGGAAGAATGCCAGAATTTCCTTCAGTTTCCTCCCTCCATCTCTTGTTTCTAAGATAGGCCGTGGCTCCTGTGTTAACTCTTCTATAAATGAGCTTGATCAATACCTACTGGCTCTAAGTTGGCCTCTTTCTCTCATTAGCTCTATTCTTTTTTAAAAATTTTATTAGTTATTTAATTACAAATAAAGTGTGGGAGTAGACAGCATAATGGTTATGTAAAGAGACACTCATGCCTTGAGTCTCTTAAATCCCAGGTTCAATTCCCCACCCCACCGTAAGCCAGAGCTGAGCAGTGAGCTGGTAAAAATAAAATAAAACAACAAAATTACAAGTCAACAGGGGTATAATTCCACATTGTTCCCACCACCAGAGTTCTGAAGTCCCAGTTTCTCTATTGGAAGCTACAGCAGTTTTCCTAAAGTTGCCGCTTTGCGTTAACTACTATTTCTCCAATTATTTGTCTAGATTTGTCCTTTTTAAGGTCCTATCTTCTCTTTCTTTCCAAGTCACACATAATCCCACTACTATATCCAAATGTCCCTCCCTTTTTCCTCTTCTCTTTCTGGTCCCTGATGGAATTCAGAGTCCTCTGATTGTCTTACCCCTATCATTTCTCCCCCACTGGGAGTAGGAATCAAAATTCTTTCGTAATTGCTTCTCTGCGGGATATGAGCATTGGCAGGTCCATCCATACCCCCAACCTCTTTCTGTCTTTCCTTAGTTCCCCTTTTATTTCTTTGAAAGACACAATAACTACAAATAAATGTAGTTTTTAAAATGATTTGACAGGCATGAGATTTTGTCCTCTGATCTTCTGTAAAAGCCAACAGGAACATCAGATGGGAGTTTGCACTTGACATAATCAAAGTGAACTTCATTCCTTCCAGATCTAATTCTGGGCCTCGTTACAATGAAACAAAACTACTTTGAAAGTCTTATCAAATACCCATCTGATTGATGTTCTTCTGATTTCCATTTGGGAAATGAATAATGTCTCATGGGGTTAATTGCATATTGTCTTATGCAGTTGTTATTCTAAAATAGCACAGTGAACCAAAACAGTTGGCATGCCAGTGTGGTGCAGTGTGACAACCCATCACAGCGCAATAAAAAAAATAATAAAGCAAGGGAGTCGGGCAGTAGCGCAGCAGGTTAAGAGCAAACGGCGCAAAGCACAAGGACCAGCATAAGGATCCGGGTTCAAGTCCTGACTCCCCCATCTGGAGGGGAGTTGCTTTACAGGTGGTGAAGCAGGTCTGCAGGTGTCTCTCTTTCTCTCCCCCTCTCTGTCTTCCCCTCTTCTCTCCATTTCTCCCTGTCCTATCCAACAACGACATCAATAACAACAACAACAATAATAACTACAACAACAATAAAATAACAAGGGCAACAAAAGAGATAATAAAAATAATATAAAAAATAACATAAAGCAAAACTTGGTCAGGTGGGGAGCCAGTATTTTGGTTCTTCAAAAGAGGTTTTTTTTTTTTTTTTTTTTAAGTTAGAGCACTGCTCAGCTCTGGCTTATGGTGGTGCAGGGGACTGAACCTGGGACTTTGGAGCCTCAGGAATGAGAGTCTGTTTGCATAACTATCTACTCCTGCCCCATTTTTGATTTTTTAAAGAGAGTGTAGAATACTGCTTTCATTCGGTAAAATCTTAGTTAACCTTAGTTATTATGAGTAGTATTTTTCTTTCTTTTCCTCCCTCCCTTCCTTCCTCCCTCCTTCCCCTCCCTTCCTCTCTCTCTCTCTCTCTCTCTCTTTCCTCTTTCTGTGACTCCAGGGTTATCACGGGGGCTCAGTGCCTGCACTACGAATCCACTGCTCCTGGAGGCCTTTATTCCCATTTTAGTTGCTCTTGTTTTTGTTGTTATTGGATAGAACAGAGAGAAATTGAAAAAGGAGGGGAAGACAGGGAAGGGGAGAAAAGGCTAGACACCTGCAGACCTCCTTCATCGCTTGTGAGGCAGCCCCCCTACATACAGGTGGGGAGCCAGGACTGGAATCTTTAAGCCGGTCCTTGAGCTTTGCATCTTGCATGCTTAACCCACTGCACTATAGCCAGGCCCCATGACTAGCATTTTTCCAGTATTGATTTCTAGTTTACTATTTTATTTTATTCATATTGAGTAGAAAGAAGCCAGAGCACTGCTAGAGTGGCTCTGGGACTCTCAGAAACCAAAGTCCAGGGGCGTAGCAGTGGCTCACCTGGTTGAATGCACATATCGCAATGTGCAAGGACTAGGGTTCAAGCTCTCACTCCCCACCTGCAAGGGAAAGCTTTGCGAGTGGTGAAGCAGTGTGGCAGGTGTCTCTCTGTCTCTCTCCCTTCTTTACCACCCCCTTCCCTCTCGATTTTTGTCTGTCTCTATCCAATAAAAAAAGATAATAATAATAAAGAAGAAATCAAAGTCCGGCATTTCAGTGACAGAGATATCTTCTTGGGCACTATTATTAGTGTTTTCTTTTCTTTTTTTTTTTTTATTAGTGTTTTCTTTTCTTTTTTAAATTCAGAGAGACCAAGCTGAGATCCTAAATCTTCAACACACCTTTTTTTTAAAAAAAAATTTATTTATTTAAATCAGAGATATACATAGAAAGAGATAGAGACAGAGACTAGAGCACTGCTCAGTTTTGCTTGGTGGTGGTGCTGGGGACGAAACCTGGGGCCTTGGAGCCTCAGGCCTCAGAGCCTTTTGTAGAACCGTGATGCTGTCTTCCCAATCCTTTAACAGACCTTTGAAATTCAGAAGTCACAAGACTCATAGTTTTTGCGCTATGTAATGGGATCACAGAACTGCTGACCTCATCAAAATGACATACTTGAGGAATAAATAAGAAATCTTAGTATGGAGCTGGGTGGTGGTACAACTGGTAGAGCACACACATTACTATATTGCAAGGACCCAAGTTCAAGTCTAGTCACTACCTGCAGGGGGGAGCTTCTTTTTTTTCTTTCTTTTTTAAATTTTTATTTAGACAAGATCATAGGATAAGAGGGGTACAACTCCACCACCAGAACTCCATACCCCATCCCCTCCCCTGATAGCTTTCCTATTCTTTATCCCTCTGGGAGTATGGACCTAGGGTCATTGTGGGATGCAGAAGGTGGAAGGTCTGGCTTCTGTCATTGAGGGGGAAGCTTCTTGAGCAGCAGAGCAGTGGTGCAGATGTCTCTCTCCTCTCCCTTTCTCTTCTCTCTATTTCTCTCTGTATCAGGGGGAGAAAAAAGGAAAATAAATGACCATCAGGAACTGTGGATTCATAGTGATGATATCAAGCTCCAGATAACCCTGGTAAAAAGAAGAAGAACAAGCTGGCTGACCCTATGAAAGGCCATAAAACATATCTTGGCATCAAGATTAGGATAAAAATTAACTATATGCTATTCTGAACATAAAGGAATTAAATCAAGAATCATTAATAAATTATATCCAGAAAAACCACAGATATTGGAAAATAAGTGTAATATTTCTAGAATAGTTAAATGGGTTGAAAAGAAACTAGAGGGTGAGTTGGAAAATATTTTGAATTAAGTGATTTAAAATACAACAAAGCAAAATTTATGGGCTACAGAAATACCACAACTTAGAGACAAATACTTTGACTAAAGACTCACCCACTGTGAGAGCCCAATGGGAGCCCGCAGGCCCTGTCAGGGTCTAGGGAGGGCAACTTTGCCTAGGGAGAAGTGTAACTTGCTGAGCCCAGGGAACCACAATAGCCAAATTATACAAAGAACTCATAAAAGACAGCAACAAATCATTAAAATGGTGGGGGGAATAAATGAACAGTATCTTCTGCAAAGAAGATGTTTAGATGGGTGTTATACACTTACTTAGTTGATTTTTATCATTTGCTTTCAGTGACTACAAAAGGACTAGGGATAATTTCTCAAGACTGAATCTCAGGACAATACCTTTTATAGGATATCTATGCAATAGTTGTTCTTCTTTAAATTAAAAAGAAATAGTCAACTCCAATCTTTACTCTCACCCTGAACACTAACTCCAAGACACTCATTCCTTAAATGAATTAATGAATGCTCTGAACTTATTTTCTGAAGTATCAATACTATTTATAAATAATTGTGACACATCACACAGATGTTCTGTCCCTGGAACATCTTGGGTAATCATGGAAAATTTCAACAATCTCCCACCAATATACTTAATGTAGGGAGAACAACCATGGGAGTGCATCTGACAGTTTCATGGGCTTGCAATAGCTTTTTTTTTTTTTAAGTAAAAACTTTCCCCATCAAGTGAGACCTTTAACTTTTGAGAGGCATAGTTATTCTATTAAATTTTTAATTTATCTGTTGGCTAGAGACAGCCAGAAATTGAGAGGAAGGGGGAGATATAGAAGGAAACAGAGACAGAGAGGCAGGCTGCAGGCAGCCTGCTTTACCACTTGTGAAACTTCCGCTGTGTAGGTGGGGGTTTGAACCCAGGTCCTTGTGCACTGTAACATGTGTGCTTAACCAGATGCACCACCACCTGGCTCCCTTGAAAGGCACAGTTTCTTTAAGTGGAAAATTTTATCAGGACTTTGTCTTCTGATTGCTAGTATACTCAATGTACTTCCATCAATGACTAACTTTAAGTAACAACTTTCTTTGGAATAAAATCTTACCTGTCAGACCCAAGATCAGAGTCTTTTCACTATGAGAGGGGGTGGGAACTAATGAAAGATTGGTTTTTCCAGAAATCCTGATAGTTTGTATTGGCAGGTTTTAGATTATTATTTCCAACTCTTCCTTAAAATCAATGTATGTTTTTATATTATATGTTGACATTTATGTGCACCTGTCTGCATAATATATATACGTGTGTGTGTGTGTGTGTGTGTGTGTGTGTGTGTGTGTGTGTGTGAGTGCATATCTAACTTAAGGGATTTTATTGATATTTCAGTTTTCTTGTGACTCGAGGCCCTAACTAGACCTTCAGATTTTCATGCTTGGTGCAGTGAGATCATTTTTTCCATTACTGAGTGTCCCTTTAAAGGAGAAATAAAACTGAAGGCTTTAGAAGTGCCTTTTACTCAAGAGTCTTAACAAATATACAAATCTTTAATGGCAGTCATGGCGGGGAGAGGGGAGCTCAACTCGGGAACTTTTGCTCAGGAAGAAAAGCAAACATGATATGTTTCAAGCAGCAGAAGAAATGAGACATTTTAAGGCAGCTACTTGGGAACCAACCTAGCTGGCTCCCAGTCTGTGTGAGTAGAACCTAAAATTAGCACAGTTCTCTGGAATCTTGCACGGATTTGTATGTTGCTGTATATTCCTGGGGTGAAAGAGCTTTTCCACAGACAGAAAAACCTTGGCTCCCAGGAGAGTGAAAGAATCTTTCCACAGCAAGAATTCCTCTACCTACAAGTTTCCTTTCCCTAAGGCAGAGGTGCATCTGTGCAGAGGGGCGGGGCAAGGGTGGTGCATCTCACAGGTGTGGCGACCAGACCAGGACAACTTTTGTGGTCAGGCTTCTACAGAGGTCTTCTTACACTCCTTTCCACTTTGCAAAGCTCCTTATTCATACCATGCATCAGCAGAAAGGAAGATGCAAAATCCTTTCTAGCCATTCTTTCACAAAAGGAAATCTATCGTCACTCCTCTAAATATCACTTATTTTTGTACCCAGAAGGAGACTCAAGACTCTCTTACATTCTCTTGAACAGTGTGAAGTTTACTGTCTGCTGAGAGATCACATACAGTGTGGTATCAGTCTTGCTAACTCTCCTCGCTGAGTCGTAACGAGTTGGCTAACAGCAGCCAATCTACCAGCCCAAATGCTCAAAACACCAGACACGGAGCTCAATAGAGGAGTCTATTTTAATTCACTACATTTTGCGGGTGTCTGCATTATTATAGTTGGTCAAGGGCTCAAGTCCTTTCAGGTTACTGTCCTACAATGAATTAGCTGGTTAATAATATTATAAGATTTTATAAGGAGTGATCCCATCTCTGAAGTTCCAGAGCCAAAGAGACCATTCTGTTCTGTAATTTTTCTTTCTTTCTTCCTTTCTTTCTCTCATGCTCTCCCTCCCACCTTTCCTTCCTTCCTTCTTTTGTTTTCCCTTTCTCTCTTCCTTGTTTGAATAGAAAATATTTAATTTGGAATTCGTTCATTTGTTTACTAAATTTATTTTAAAATTTTATTTACTTATTTATTGTTGGATAGAGACAGAGAAATTGAGAGGAGAAGGAGAGATAGAGAGGGAGAGAAACAAATACCTACAGCCCTGCTTCACCACTCAATGAAGCTTACCCCCTGCAGGTGGGGACCAGGGGCTTGAACCTGGGTCCTTTTGCATTGTAATGTGAGCACTTAGCCAGGTATATCACCACCTGGCCCATGTTTATTTATTTTTATAACTTTTATTACTGATTTAATAATAATTTATAATATTGGAGAATAGTTTCACACTCTCCCCCCCACCAAAGTTCTATATCCCAGCACACACACACACACACACACACACACACACACACACACACACACACCTGACAATAGCCACCAGTGTTCTCACAGAGTTAAGACAGATTGGCTGCTTTTTCTAAAGTTCATGTACTTCAAATCTCTATATTCCACATAAATACCCCTGAAAACAGGGGTATTTCTCCTCTAACTTCTATATGCTATTGACTGAGGTTTTCTCTGTTACTGGGACAATATCATACTTTCACCTGCTTTATATATGTGTTGATGTGCTTGTTTTCTTGGCCAGAGGAAGCCTTCAGGCAGATTCAAAGGTTATTGCAATTAAGAACTAGAGTGTGGGGGTAGGTAGCATAATGGTTATGTAAAGAGACTCTCATGCCTGAGGCTCTGAAATCCCAGGTTCATCCCCCATCCTACCATAAACCAGAACAAATCAGTGCTCTGGTAAAAAAAAAAAAAAGAAAGAAAGAAAGAAAGAAAGAAAGAAAGAAAGAAAGAAAGAAAAGAAGTTAAAGGTGTGTAAGGGAATGGTGAGGTATAAAAGGGGGGAATGAACCCAGGTGTCCAACAACAGATGAGTGGCTGAGCAAGTTGTGGTATATATACACAGTGGAATACTACTCAGATATTAAAAATGGTGACTTCACCGTTTTCAGCCGATCTTGGATGGACCTTGAAAAAATCATGTTGAGTGAAATAAGTCAGAAACAGAAGGATGAATATGGGATGATCTCACTCTCAGGCCGAAGTTGAAAAACAAGATCAGAAAAGAAAACACAAGTAGAATCTGAAATGGAATTGACATATCGCACCAAAGTAAAAGACTCTGGGGTGCATGGGGGGGAGAATACAGATCCAAGAAGGATGACAGAGGACCTAGTGGGGGTTGTATAGTTATATGGGAAACTGGGGAATGTTATGCATGTACAAACTATTGTACTTACTGTTGAATGTAAAACATTAATTCCCCAATTAAAAAAAAGAGAGAGAGAGAGAGAAAAACATAAATCAGTCTTTAAAAAATAAAAAATAAATAAAAATTAAAAAGGGGGGGGAATGAGATATGACCAACATCTGCTGCTGTCATATATTGTATAAATAAATACTAGAGACAAAGGAGAGTACAGATATATTTTTTAATTTCTTTATTGGGGGATTAATGTTTTACAGTCGACAGTAAATACAATAGTTTGTACATGCATAACACTTTTCAGCTCTCCACATAACAATACAGCCTGCACTAGGTCCTCTGTCATCTTTTTGCAGGATCTGTACTCTTCCCTCTGCCCCACCCCAGAGCCTCCCACTTTGGCGCAATACACCAACTCTAGTTCAGGTTCTACTTGTGTTTTCTCTTCTGATTTCTTTTTCAATTTCTGCCTGAGAGTGAGATCACCCTGTATTCATCCTTCCGTTTCTGACTTATTTAACTTAACATGATTTTTTCAAGTTCCATTCAAGATTTCCTGAAAATGGTGAAGTCACTCTTTTTAATAGCTGAATAGTATATCCATTGTGTATATAGACCACAACTTGCTCAGCCGCTCATCTGTTGTTGGACACCTGGGTTGTTTTCAGGTTTTGGCTATTACAAATTGTGCTGCTAAGAGCATATGTGTACACAGATCTTTTGGATGTGTGTGTTGGGTTCCTTAGGATATATCCCCAGGAGAGGAATTGCAGGGTCATAGGGTAGGTCCATTTCTAGCCCTCTGAGAGTTCCTCAGACTGCTCTCCACAGGGGTTGGACCAATTTACATTCCCACTAGCAGTGCAGGAGGGTTCCTTTGATCTTACAACCTCTCCAGCATTTGCTGCTGTTACCTTTTCTGATGTATGACATTCTCACAGGAGTGAAGTGGTATCTAATTGTTGTCTTTATTTGCATTTCTCTGACAATCAAAGACTTGGAGCATTTTTTCATATGGGCCTTTTGGATCTCTTCTGTGGTGAATATCCTGTCCATGTCCTCTCCTCATTTTTGGATGGGGTTATTTGTTTTCTTGTGGTTGAGTTTGGCAAGCTATTTATTCTGGTTATTGTCTGATGTATGGCATGTAAAGATCTTCTCCCATTCCGTGAGGGGTCTCTTGGTTTGGGTAGTGATTTCTTTTGCTATGCAGAAGCTTTTTAATTCGATGTAGTCCCCATAGGTTTATGCTTGCCTTAGTCTTCTTTGTAATTGGATTTGTTTCATTGAAGATGTCTTTTAAAATTTATGTGGAAAAGAGTTCTGCCAATATTTTTCTCTAAGTATGTGATAATTTCTGGTCTAACATCCAGGTCCTTGATCCACATGGAAGTTACTTTTGTATTTGGTGGAATATAGTGGTTCCGTTTCATTCTTTTGCATGTTTCAACCCATTTTTCCCCAAAACCATTTGTTGAAGAGACTCTGCTTTCCCCATTTAATAGTCTGGGCACCTTTGTCAAAGATTAGATGTCCATAGGTGTAGGGGCTTACTTCTGGGCTCTCAATTCTATTCTACTGGTCTATTCATGTTCCAGTACCAAGCAGTTTTGATGACAATGGCCCTATAATACAATTTGAGGTCTGGGAATGTGATGCCTCCAGTGCTGTTCTTTCTTCTCAAGATTCTTTTGGCAATTCTTTTGGTCTTTTCTGGTTCCAGAAAAACATTTGTAGCAATTTCTGTATTCTCCTAATAAATGTGGTTGGGATCTTGATGGGGATAGCATTAAATTTGTATATGGCTCTGGGTAGTATATTCATTTTGATGATGTTATTTCTTCCAACCCATGAGCATAGAATATCTTTCCACTTCTTTGTGTCTTTTTCAATTTCCTTGAGTAGTGACTCATAATTTTCAGTTTAGAAGCCTTTCACTTCTTTGGTTAGGTTTATTCCTAGATATTTTATTGTTTTCTTGCTACAGTAAAAGGAATTGATTTCTGGATTTCATCTTCTTCTAACTTAGTGTTTGCATAGAGGTATGCCACTGACCTTTGAATGCTAATTTTATAGCCTGATACCTTACTATATTGCCCAATGATTTTCAAAAGCTTCTTGCTGGATTACTTGGGTTTTTCCATGTATACTATTATGTCATCTGCAAATAGGGAAAGTTTGACTTCTTCTCTTCCAATCTGTATCCCTTTAATTCCTTGCTTCTGCCTGCTTGCTACGGCAGGAACCTCCAACACTATGTTGAATAATAATGGTGATAGTGGGCAGGCCTGTCTATTACCTGATCTGAGGGGAAATGCTTGTAGTTTTTCACCATTGAGTATGGTGTTGGCTGTAGGTTTGCTGTATATATAGACTCTACTATCTTGAGGAATTTTCCATCCATTCCCATTTATTGTAGCATTTTGATCATAAAAGGATGTTGGATTTTGTTAAAGTCTTTCTCTGCATCTATTGATATGACCATGTGGTTTTTGGTCTTGCTTTTATTGATGTGGTGAATCACGTTGATTGATTTACGTATAGTAAACCAACCTTGCATCCCTGGGATAAACCCCACTTGGTCATGATGAACAATCTTTTTAATATACTGCTTTATCTGGTTTGTTATAGTTTGTTATGAGTCCCCTCTCTCAGTACTTTTCAAATTTCTGATCACTCTTGCCTGGCTTGACTTCTCTCTAAATAAGGTACTTAAAGAGTTCACAGCTGTGGAAATTAAATTAAAATTAATTAGTTGTTTCAATATTATTTCAATCCATGAGTTGGAACACAGTAGCTTTTAAAGCCTCTTTTGTTCTTTTCTTCCCTGTAGGCTATGGGAGCTTAAGGGCTTTTCAACTATTAATCTATTTCTTAGCTTAATCACTTACTCCTGACCAAGAGATAAATCAGGGTGAGGGAGAGATAATACAGTGGTTATGCAAAGAAACTGTCTCACCTCAAGGATCCAAAGCTTCATGCTTAGTTCAGCTTCTCTTCCAAGCTAAATTCAAAGCCCACTGCTGGGCTCTGTGTGTCTAAACACCTCCCATTTATAGTCTCTAGGTTCTGAGGCAATTATTCACCATGTTCTCATCAGGAGAACAATGTGGAAAGACTCACACTATACAGACCCACTGCTAGGGCACTGGAGTGTAGATCATCTCCTGAGTTTCTCAGTCGGTTCGGTTCTCTGTCCCCTGATGTCAGCACAGGGCCTCCCCACTGCTGCTCCAGCCTCTGAGGGTAGTAGCAATGGAGACTCATAATTGCATTTGGTGAATCTTAGCGTAGTCCTCTCCTCCCTTCAGCAGTCTTTTTCTTGGTAAAGCAGACTGGGGGTTGTGCCTCAAATGATAAACTGCCAGACTGTTACTAGCCACTCTGTCTCTCCTTAGGCTCTTCTCTGTCCATGAGCCACATGTGTTTGCACTCACTGGTGATTTGGTGGTTTCCTGAGGTTGTTCTAGTCCTGTCTTGTTGCGATCTCGGGTGATTGCCTTTGGTACTCCCAGTTGACCTGGGAGAGGAGATGTCTGGGTATATTTTAAAGTGGAACAATCAGTTGTACAGATATTTTTCAAAGCATACTTTCTTGGAGAAAACTTACTACATATATTCTTAGTAAATCTGGAAAATCCTTCATTTCTATGTTGTTCTAGCTCTGCCCTCTGAGATTCTGAGACCAATCGGAGACATGGGTATTAAAAGTCATTCAAAATTGCTATTTTCATCTCTATGACTCCTAATTCCAAGGCAAGAAATTCAAATCTCAAAAGACAGTGTTCTTATAGTTTCTTCAGGTGAGAAGACAACTATCTTTTATCCCCTTTGGTTTTCTTTGTCTATGAGAACAAAGCATGTGCATTGTTATCTCAGGGAAACTTAATAGTCACGATAACCCTATGAAGTGAAAGTGTAATATCCATTAAGTACCGAAAGGAAATTGAGACTTAGTAAAGTTTTAGAAATAACCTCTAAGATTACATTGCTGTTGGAAAATCTAATTTTACGACAATAGCATCAACATTTTAATTTGATCTGGTCTTTGATTGCTAGTCTTGCAAGGTTTGAAGCTAAAACCTAATGTTAATATAATCATGTCCTCAGAACAATTGACTATTACCACTGAGCCCAAGCATTAACTCTTTCCGATGAAATGGTAGTTAATTTGCCTATGGGGGAAAAAAACCCTTTCAACTTTGATTGATAGTATATTAAATTTAAAGATTACATTTTGGATGAATTGGCTGGTTAATATTATTAAGAGTCTACAGGTTGAAAGCAGTCTGCTTTTCTTTTTGTTTTTCTTTTAGGATCTTCAATAAAGTTAAACTTTTTTCCTTTATATTAAACTTCCATGTTTCTCATAAATTTAATGCCTAAAAAGTTTGCATTAACTGTGCTGCACTAGTAAGTGGATTTGTTTTCATTATATGAAAGAGCTATCAATTCCATGTATTCACATTATACTAGAACCATGATTTGTAATAGATTTTTATTATTATAGTGGCTCCAACAGCATTCATTACCTTTTCTTCTGAACTTTCTAGATGGATAAATTATATTTTCACACAATAGCTACTTTCTTAGACTAATATAATCCTGTTTGCCTTAGTGTAGTGGCAGAAAATATAGGTAATATGGATCAGCACTGACGCTTGATGGATATCTAAAATAAGCAGTACATTTGCTGAAACAAAGGTATTAAAGACTTAATATTTAAAACTATGGTTCTGGGATGGATTTGTTGAATAAAGAGTTGTAATTGTGTTAATTCAATGACAAATCACTTCTTTACAAAGAAATTCATCACAGATGGGAAATAACTGATTTCCCCAACTCATTCATATCTTCATGGGCTGAGATCTCGATTCCTGAAACATCAAATATGTGTCAGATGTCTGGATGATTCTTTACAAGGGAATTGTTGGCTCACTCACATGCAGTTCTTCTTGTTTTCAACTTGTCTCCTTTGGGTGAAGGGTACCTTGGGAAGTCCATTTTGGCAAGAGCAGTCGTCAACAGAATGTATGATTTACTGACGGAGGCCTGGGGAGTTGACTCACATGAGGTGCTTATTTCAAGAAGGAGTATACGCTGGTTTGCTTTTATTGTTTGCCACATGCTCAAATAAAATGACATCATTAAGGATCATCTGAAAATAATTAGGGTTGTGTCACTACTTGGATGCTACGTGGGAACAAATAAGCTTATTGGCAGGGAAAGTAATCGGAGGTAGAGCTGGGGGAGTTGAACACTGGAAGATACAGATAGCTTTCAGGACTGTCTGCTGTGGAGCTCTGTGCCCAGGAGAGGGGGCTGAAGAAGTGAGTCCAAGGAAGTTTACTGGCCCTGGCCAAGATATGAAACAGGTGTCCAGAATTTAAAATAAAAAAGGGGCAAACAGCAGTTAGAATGGGAAAGGGATCAAGTCCCAGGACACTGACAAAGTAGGTATCACAACAACTAAAATCAAACCCCCCAAAGTTAATGTCATATGGGTAATCATGATAATTTTACCTTCTGTTTTTTGTTTCCTTATTTTTCCAAGGACATATTTTACTGGTGATTCTGCATATTTTTATATGATCTAGAATAAGTGCTCTGGAACTCTTTTCTCACCAATTAATTAATTTTGGATAGAGATAGAGAGAAATTAAAAGGGAAGAGAGAGAGAGAAAGGCAGAGAGAGAGAGAGAGAGAGAGAGAGAGGAGAGAGAGAGAAACTGCTGCACTGCTCATGAAGTTTCCTTCCTGCAGGTGGGGACCAGGAGTTTGAACCTGGGGCCTTGCACATAGTGGCCTCAACCTTGTGTGCCACCACCCACCCTCTCCGCCATTTTGATCCTTAGTGAGACATCATTATTTGGCAACATTTTGACAGACAGCATAGTGCTCATGACCAAAAGACAAAGAATCAAACAAAAAGTAGTGCAAGAGACTGGGAGTCAGTTTACTCCTGGTGGAGGAGGTGCTTCCCCACTTATAAAGTGCTGCGTTCAATCCTGGCGCCACTTGAGTGCACCATGGACGCTGTGGTGAGGGGTGTGTGTCTTCTCTTTTTCTCTCCATGTCTCTTCTCTTCTCGCCTCTGATTCTCCTACTCCTTGTCTTCATTCTCTCTCTTTCTGTATCTGAGTGTAAAAGTTAGCCAGGAAGCCGTGAAATGGGAAAGACCCTACCTACACACACACACACACACACACACACAGAAGGAGAGAGAGAGAGAGAGAGAGAGAGAGAGAGAGAGAGATGGAGACTAGCAACTTTTGGTAAATCAATACTTTTGGGTATTTGAGGATGTATACTAAAATACACATATTCAGGGAAAGAGATACAGGCTTGGAGCATGGATCGACCTACCAGCACCCATGTTCAGTGGGGAATCAACGGGGAAGCAATTACAGAAGCCAGACCTTCCACCTTCTGCACCCCATAATGACTGTGGGTCCATACTCCCAGAGGGATAAAGAATAGTAAAGCTATCAGGGGAGGGGATGGGATACGGAGTTTTGGTGGTGGAAAATGTACCCCTCTTATCCTATGGTCTTGTTAGTGTTTCGATTTTATAAATAAAAATTTTAAAAAATACACATATTGAACAAAAACATAACTTAGTCAATCTCTGATCATCTACAAGGATGACGTTAACCTCTAGGTCCTTATTTTGCCATAATAGTCACTGTGTAGTGCCAGGAGCAAAATCATGTACTTTGATTTAAGAATTATTTAAATTTTATCAAATTAGACATGTCAGAACATAATTTAGAAACTTTCTATACCTGTCGTAGCTCATTTAGCTCCTCCTTCTACCCCATCTTGAGTTCTAGAGATACAACAAACTCTCTTGATAAAGGAGATTAATTCTTCAAATTGCTTTACTTTATGGTAGACATATTTCCTGGAAGGTGTGTCTGGTGTCGTAAAGAGACCTCACTCACAGTAAAATTAATAGAACTTCAACTTTGGAAATTGCCGGGAGAACTTTGCAGCTCCCAATTGCCAAGGCCTTGAGAATCCTTTCACCTCTAGTGCCTTGGAATGACTTCCTCACAGGCGAGGTACAACCATGCAAGAGGGTAGATTCCACATTTGTTGGGCTGCATGGGGGGGGGGGGGGAGAGAAGGGATCAGAGCAGTGGAGAGGGAACACAAATCTTTATTCATGGGGCTGGTGGGCCATGTGGAGCTAGCAAAATGGCCGCCTCCCGCTATGCGACCCTTCTCTGCATCCGGTCGCTAAGGTGAAAAAGGGCAAAGAGAGGGGCAGAAACAGAAGGGATTTTATGGGAGAAATTCTGAAAGTGACAAGTCGGGACAGGATTGGCTAGGAAAAAAGGCACTCCAGGAATAGGGTTTCTTGTGGGAATTGACAATACCCTGAGGGGACAACATGGTGGAACAAGGAACTCTGGAATAGAATTTGAACTCTTGAAGGAATTGACAATACCCTAAGGGGACAACATGGTGGAACAAGGAACTCTGGGAATAGAATTTCAACTCTTGCAGGAATTGACAATACCCTGAGGGGACAACATGGTGGATGTGACCACATCTGCACAATTTCCCAACACACATTCATGATATTAAGAGCACATTGCAGAAGAAATTAGTGGTGACTGTACAAGGTTCTAAACACTTTCCACATACCAATAAACAGCAGAGCCGAAAGCAAATATGTGACTGGTGCCATAGCACTCGCCAACGGCTGCCAAACCAGCCGAGCGCCCATGAAAGAAGTCCCAGCACCGCTGCCCTCGTATTGCATTCTATGCTCCATGCACATATTTTGTTTTCAATTAAAAGACCCACGTGTAGCGAAAACGCTTAGCTTACTTTTGAAAAGTCTTCTGGCTTTACTCTAGAGAAGTAGTAAACGGGGAAATCTTTAAAGGCAAAGCCCCGCAGCATGGAGCAGAAAGTTTTGTGGAAGCCGTTCATGGTTTCCAGCGGTAGTGGGGGCTGAAGAGGGGCAGTATGACAGAAGCTGTCC
Organism: Erinaceus europaeus; assembly: GCF_950295315.1. NCBI lineage: Eukaryota > Metazoa > Chordata > Mammalia > Eulipotyphla > Erinaceidae > Erinaceus > Erinaceus europaeus. Next base: position 15,762,182 of record NC_080166.1, on the reverse strand, counting down.
TCCTAGTTTTGTTTCTATTTGTTTCTTTTTCTAACAATGTTATTACTGAAACTTGGTACCTGTTTGAGAACTCCACTGTTTCCTGCTATCATTTTTTTCATTTTCTTTGAAAGAGGAGAGAGAGAGAGAGAGAGAGAGAGAGACCCCTGTAGCACTGCTCTACTGCTCATGAAGCTTTCCCACCCCTGCAGATGGGGAATGGGGATTTGAACCCGAGTCCTCACACATGAGAGTGTGTGTACCCTGCCTGGTGTGCTACCACCCAGACCCCCCTTAGGTTTTTTTTAAAGTGGGTATTTCTTAGAAATTGCCTGGCAGGGGCTGGGTAGTGGTGCACCTGGTAGAGTGCACATGTTACAATGCACAAGGACCTGGGTTTTAGCCCCCAGTCCCCACCTACAGGGAGAAAACTTTGCAAGTGGTGAAGCAGCGCTGCAAGTGTCTCTCTGTCTCTTCCTACCCTCTCAACTTCTGTCTGTTTAAATCCAATAAAGAAACAGAATAGTTTTTCTAATTGCCCGATCCCTTTAACTTTTTGAAGGCAGCTCAACTATATTAGAGAAACTCCCATTTCATTTGTTATCTTGTCTACCAAACTATGTGTCTTCTACTGAGACACAAATGGAGAAACAGACAGAAGTTGAGAGGGTAGGAGGAGATAGAGAGGAAGAGACAGAGAGACACTTGCAGCCCTGCTTCACCACTTGCAAAGTTTTCTCCCTGTAGGTGGAAACTGAGGGCTTGAACCTGGGTCCTTGCACACAGTGACATGTGCACTAACCAGGTGTGCCACCACCCGGACCTAAGATTCATTCTTTATAGCCATGTCTTACACACCCTTGCTATTTATGCATTAAGTTTCACATTGTCTATAGGTTTTTTTTATGCATAGAATTCCACTTGAGACTTGGTAGCATATGGATGGGATTGTATTTATTTATTTTTAAATTGTTACTAATTTATATGTAAAATAAAAAATATTGACAAGACCATAGGATAGAAGTGGTACAATTCCACACAGTTTCCACCATGATATAACAAATTACAGAAAGCATTTAATGTCCAGCAAATGATGTGAAGAGTATTGTTGAGATGTAAAGTAAAATAAGGCCAGATAGCGAACTACTGAATCTGGAGAACTGAGGTTACCAAAGTAATGAGGATTGTAGCGGGACTGCAGTGGGTCCAGGAGACAAGAAATTAGAAAGAGTAAAAAAAGACACAAAACTCTGGAGATGTTTATGGTGGGTGTGGTCTGCACAGATATCTGTGTGCATGTTCTAAAACCTTATAATATTTTAATCCAATGTTAAATGAATAAACAACTAAAAATAGAAAAGAGAGAAGTCACTGGAAAGGCATGTAAGGACAAAGGAAAGATCTTCTCCCCAGATTGGCTGTACTGGCGCTTGATTCTAGACTGGTGGAAACTGGGAGCAAAACACAACTTGATGGAGGATTAAAGTTCAGGAAAAGATGAGAGACGATGAAGCCCTGTAGCATAGATGGAGGAGTTGACATCAGACAACAGTGGACACACTCCTCCCACCATCAAAAGACAGGGGCAACCAGTCAGGTAGATTTAATGGATGATCAGTATCTTTGAAAAGAGAGATGGGAAATGCTGTGCATTACTCTGTTTGACATGAAGCATGGCCAACAGTTGAGACATATAAGTAGGGTTAAGTGAAAAGGGGTCCCACTCCCCTCAGAGTGCACGGACTCTGTCCATTCAGCTCACTTAAGAATGCCTAAGAAGGGGGTGAGGTGGTAGTGCAATGGGTTAAGATCACATGATTCCAAGTGCAAGGATTGGTGTAAGGATCCCGGATTGAGCCCCCAGCTCCCCACTTGCAGGGAGTCACTTCACAGGAAGTGAGTCAGGTCTGCAGGTGTCTTTCTCTCCCCTTCTCTGTCTTCTTCTCCTCTCTCCATTTCTCTCTGTCTTATCCAACAATGACAACATCAATAATAGCAACAATAATAACTATAACAACAATAAAAAAGACAAGGGCAACAAAAGGGAAAAAATTAAAAATTAAAAAAAAAAAGAATGCCTAAGAATAAGGAAGCTATCAAGGGAGGGCATTGGATATGGAGCTCTGGGGGTGGGCATTGTGTAGAAATGTGTCCCTCTTATCATATAGTCTTGTCAATTTTTCCATTTTATAAATACTTTTTTTTAAAAAAAAGAATGCCCTGTTTAGAGGTTGGGCCAAAATCCTCTACCACTCGAGGAAGATGGGTCTGGCACTAGGTGCAGCCTAGAACATTCCTAGCTATGAGCACATAGTGTGAGCTCAGACCTAGAGGGATGCAGAGGTTATAAAGTCTCCTGCACTAAATACAGGCCCCAAGTCAAATCGATGGCATTTACAGCTAATGGTATTTGTATACTTTTCCCAGATTTGGGAGCTACTCTCTTCCCTAATTCATCTTTCTAGTCCTATTTCCAACCGTGACACCATCTCCCCAGTCAATACCTTTGGCCCATCTGCATGTTAGCTGTCAGGCTCAGGCAAAAATCTGGAAAGTCATGGGCCCCTTGGAATATATCTAAAATAGACCTACTACCTTTTTCCAAAATGGAGACCCCCAAATCTCATCTGCTTATTCTTGCCTTTAGTTTCCAAATTATTAAACAATTTGTCCTTCTTTATATTTTAATGCTTTTTCAGACACCAAGTTACAGATGATACTAGGATGCCAACCTGATTTCTCCAGGCAGACCACCTCACCAGTGTACCTGGGAATCCCATCTATTCAGGGCCCCACCCCACTAGGGAAAGACAGAAAGGGCCGGGAGTATGGATCGACCTGCTAATGCCTATGTTCATCGGGGAAGCCATTATAGAAGCCAGACCTTCCACCTTCTGAACCCATAATGATCCTGGATCCATTCTCCCAGAGAGATAAGGAATAGGAAAGCTTCCAGTGAAAGGGATGGGATATGGAAATCTGGTGGTGGGAAATGTGTGGAATTTTACCACCCTTATCTTATGGTTTCATTGATACATTCTATTTTTCATTTTACAAATATATTAAATTTTTTTTAAAAAAATGCCCTGTGTATAGCCAAAGTATGGAGCCAGTCCCATTCATACATGACCAGATAAAGAATTTTTTGGAGGGGAAGTGGGTGGTGGCACACCAAGTTAAGTGCAGATAGATAGTACTAAGCGCAAAGAACCACACAAGGGTCTGGATTTGAGCCCTGGCTCCCCACTTCCAGGGGATATGCTTCTCAAGTGGTGAACAGGTCTGTAGGTGTCTATCTTTCTCTCTCTCTGTCTCCCCCTTCTTTCTCCATTTCTCTCTGTCCTGACATTCAATAAAATGGAAAAAATGGCTGCCAGAAGCAGTGGAATCGTAGTGCCAGCACTGAGCCCCAACGAGAACCCTGGAGACAAAAACAAGCAAGCAAGCAAACAAACAAACAAACAAATAAAAGAGGTTTTTGGACAGCAAGTCAGACGAATGCTACTCTGTCATTAAATACAATGATATTGTGCCTTTTGGCAAAAATAAAAAAGAAGGTGATCATCATAAGTGAGATGTCGGTAAGTGAAAGGCAGTTACTGGATGGTTCCACTCACTGTGTGGAATGTAAATATTGGAATCAAGCAAGTGTTCTTGCAAAAATATAACTCTTAGATTCTTAAAACTATTATGGTTATGTGGTCTGGGAGGGGATAAAGTGTTGGGCCCTCAAGCATGAGGTCCTCAGTTCAATCCCCAGCTGCACATGTACCAGAGAGATGTCTAGTTCTCTCTTTCTCTCTCCTCCTATCCCTCTCATAAATAAGTAAACAAACTGATAAATAAAAAAGAAACAACTTATCATGGATTATAGGTTTACAGAGGGAATGGAAACAGGGACAGAGGGAATAAGAACAGGGATTAGGGGCTACCCAGAGAAGTTTCTATGGTGTAATGACACTGAAACTCTAGTGGTATGTGTGGTGAAGTTGTATACATACACATAGGTGTGGAACTATCCTCCTAAACTTTATTTGTACTAAAAATCAATTAAAATTCTTTTTAGTAAGAACCCCGCTATATAACATCATTCATAGACCTGCACTCCCTGAAGAAACCTGGGTCTCCTCAGTCAAGATGTATTTAGATCTCAGCCTCTCTCAGACAGAGGCTGTCTGTGTTGTCTGTACCAGAGGCAGCCATGGCAAAGCATTTCTTGCACAAGAACCACAGGAATTAGTGAGAGAATGCATTAAAAGAAGAAGAAGAAGAAGAAGAAGAAGAAGAAGAAGAAGAAGAAGAAGAAGAAGAAGAAGAAGAAGAAGAAGAAGAAGAAGAGCCAGTGACCAGAGTCATTCAGGAAGATAAGTTTGGGTGGAGAATTCCTTCCTCCGTGTAACAGAATTAAAGAAATGTTAACAGGAAGGGAAATTACGGAATCTCAGGCACTGGTCTTGAACATGGCAGTGACATTTCTTGGGGTGCTTAAGGGCTGTGAATCAGTGCAGCTCTGGGGCTCCTGGGCAAGTGTTAGAGCTGAACAACTCTCCTCCGTAGGTTTGTGAGAAAATCTTCTATCAGAAAAGGCCACACCCCTCAACTCTGAGTTTGATCCTAATATTTTTCTTCCTTGAGTTCCCAGGCCACTACAGAAAGAACCCACCCAACTTAACTCTTAACTCTTTAACTCTTAACTCTCTTAACTCTTAACTCTTTCCCCATCACAGGAGCTAAAAAGAATAACCCCTCTTAAGATGGCATAATGGGCAGCGGGCTAGTCTTATAATAATCTGATCATTCCTCATTCTGGCTTCAGTCCTGTTACAAATAAAGAGAATGACCTCAATAAAGACACTGTACATGTCCATAAAATGAGAAGAATTAGCCTGTTTCTAGTTCTAACATCATGTGAGTCACAAAACAATAATCCAAGCAGAGAGACCAGGTTGCACAATATGCCTTATGATAAAGAGTAGTTAACCTCTGGTAATTACAGACATGAAAACCTATTGTCATTTAAATGTTTTTAAGAGAATAAAGCTTTAAAAAATGTGTGAGTAGAAGAAAAGACTTTTCTCTCAAGAACTCTTGTTTGACAAAGTCTATATTCTGTGGACTTTCTTCTTGATGAAACACTCTAAATCTAAGGGAGTCTGGGGAATTAATAGCTATGTGCTTGATATGCAGAAAAGTTGCCAGATTCTCTCTCCCAGAATGTGGGAAGGCACAAGTGAGGCATATCTCCTTGCCATCCTGAAGCATCTTTACTGAGAGTGCGTCCCTTCTTTGTGTCAAGTGCATCCACCATCCACTCTGAAATATCTTCCTCAGAACAATAGTGGGAAAGCATCATCACCTTCCAAAGAAGTAACATCGGGTTGGTTAAGCCACTAGTCAGAGAGAAATGATAATGGCTTCCTTTGGCATTCTGAAGTGATTGGCATTTCCTTTCAGAAAACTTGGCAGCTGTACCTAATATGTACACCTCTCATAAGAGCAGCTGCATTCAAGGAGATTGGCGCATCCTCTTGCAATCTGATCAGTGATCCCTAGATCTTGGGGAAATGGACCAATTTCTCTTTGAAGGGTGCTATGTCTGGAGGAAGTAACACACACACATGCACACAAATCTATACATATGATTTAATAGTGATTTACATGATTATAAGATAATATGGGTATAATTCCACACCACTTCCCACCACCAAAGTTTTGTGTCTGCCCCCAATGATAACCTCCGTAGTTCTCCCAAGATCATTGTCAATATGTTTTTTCCTTTTTCAAGTTCATGTGTTTCCATTATCTATATTCCACTTTCCACTTAAGAGTGAAATCATCCCATAGTTGTCCTTCTTTTCTTCTCAGTCTAATAAGTGACACAACAGCCAACTTACTCAGGTGTCCTCCAGATTCTCTTCCCTCTCAGTGATGATATAAAACAATGATTCCTTGTCACAAAAGTTCCAAGTCTCAGTAGAAGTGGGATTTGGAGTCCTTTGGTCATCTTCCCCTAATATATCCTCCTCTGGAAGTATGGACCAAAATTCATTTTGGGATGCTCTTCTTAAAGTTTTGTTTTGCCTTAGCCAGGGTAGGCACTGAGGTGGATGCTTGGCACACTAGCGAGACACGGAGACTCTAGTGTGAATTATTTATGTGTGTTCCTAGGACCCGAAAGGGCAGACTTCAGTTTCCAGAAGGCTTAGTTTGTCATTAAAATCTTCTCAAGACTGCATGTGTCAAGAGTACTTGTAATCTTCTTGGAAGACTAGATGGCAAGCATTTTGTTTTCCCAACCAATTAGCATTTACTTTGCACTTCCTGCCAAAGATGGAAAGATTAGACAAAGTTAGCTTCCCCTGCAGTTGTTCTCCTGACATCCTCCAAAGGGAAGCTGGACAACATACTTTATGCTACACCTGAGGAAGATGGGTTCTGATATTGGGGCAGCTTGGAATGTTCCTACTCATGACCACAGAATGTGAGCTCAGATCTACAGGGATGCAGAGGTCACATAGGTTCCTAAGCTGAATATGGTCCTCAGACCACATGAAATCAATGAGGTTTACAGTCAACAGTATTTATACCCCTTCCCCATATTAGGGAATTAACTTCTAATTAAGGTGACCCAGAAAGGAAAGTTGTTTCACTGGAGACCTTCTTCCTCTAGAAATTGGCTTTTAATGGCCAATTTCCTTTCATGTCAAGTCATTAGAGGCGCCGACGTTCAGACATCATTTATTAACCCACCTCTGATGCTTTTATTGCCCTCTAAAAAGCAGAGATCCTAATTGAATGTGAATTTGGGACAGGAAACCAAGAATGTCTTAAACCTACTGAAAAAAGTTTCATAAGGGGAAGACTGCATAGTGTGCTGTTAACTAACAGACCATCTAAGCAATTACACCTTTGACCTTGAAGTTTCCTTATTACAGATTAGCTTGTGCTTCTAGAATTTATGAAATAGCTGTGGGCACAGACTCACTAGAAATGATAATCACCAATCGTGGTTGCTATGTGTCTTGTGCTCCTTTTGTTTGTTAGTCTTGCATTTGTGGAAGCTATAAACGTTGACACTCAGAACAAGTAGCCCATTTGAAAATAGTTAAGTTGATTTAAATAGTTTGCTTCAGTGTTAATCTTTTTTATTTTCTATTCTTCTAGTAGGAACATGTCATTGTGATAAAGTTGTACAACTTTGCTATTATTATTTTTGCGTGGTCTAAGCAACTTTTTTTTTTTTAAATTTAAGCAGAGCACTAATTACCTCTGGCTAATGTTGGTGAAGAGGGTTGCACCTAGGACTGTGGAGCCTCAGGCATAAGAGTTTGTTTGCATAACCGCTGTGCGATCTCCCCCTCCCAGCTAAGCAACATTTGTATACTTTCCAACTGCTCTTCAGAGTGGAAGGCCCACAGCTGGGGACCGCTCATCTTTAAAGAAGAAAAGAAGTATTTGCTGCATTTGAAACTTGCTAAACAACACAGGGTTATTTAAATTCTAGGTGTGATCTCAGAAAGAGAAAAGGCACAGAAACTGAAGCAAAGAGAATAGTTTGCTGGATGAAATCAATATAATTAATTCCATTAGTATAAGTCTAAGTAAACACGCTCACAAAGTAAAAAAAAATCTCTCCTGAACGATGTTCTGTGCATAAGGATGTGTGGGGACAAACTGACTTTGGCAATCTTCTGACTAAATGGGATTTTTTTTCTTAATTCCCATTCACAATTATTTCCTTAGATGAAGATGGAGTGTAAGGGATGAAAGAAGTAGAAGAAATAATTTGTCTATCTTAGTGAGTTTTTAAGATGAACCTTTTTTGTTGTTGTTGCCAGGTGGACTTTACTATTATAGGATAACTTTTGCAGAAAGAAGGAAAAAGGCACACAGAGAAAGACAGATTGATGGAGAAAAAAAAAAAAAAAAAGAGACTACAGCACCACACTCCCCACATGCAGTGGGGGCCAGGCTCACTTTGGATGCACATATGAGAAAGCAAACATTCCCCCAGGAGAGTCACCTTACTGGTCCCAAGATGGACACTTCTAAGTGCTGGATATTAGTCACAGCAACGTACATTTTATGGATAACAGAATTTTTTCCACTGCAGGAATATGTTTTTAAAAGCTGTTAAGAGGGTAAAAATAAAATAAAAATAATATCCCTTGCGTCAGTCATTGCAATAAGAACCCAGGATTATAATCAGAAATTTCTTTGTTTGAAAGGAACCGTGAATTCGTGCAGATGTTGATAGAGAGAAAGCATTGGGCGAGTCAATTTCTGGATACACCAAATTAACCCCACCCACCTCTTGAAAAGTTGTTTTATTTTGATACCCAAAAGAACAAGCCTTTTTCGCTGGTGAGCACAGTCACCATCAAAGTAACTAAACACTCAGGGACCATATCAGGGTGAACAAATAAACATGGTTGTCCTTGTGAAAAATCAGCGAGACTGTCTTTTCCCATGCTGTCAAAAAAAGTCAGTGAATTTTCATAAGGAATGATTCACTCCTGCTTGTTGGGATTTTTTAAAAACATTTTTAATTTTTTTATACTTGTTTATTTTCCCTTTTTTTGTCCTTGTTGTAGTTATTGTTGTCGTCATTGTTAAATAGGACAGAGAGAAATGGAGAGAGGAGGGGAAGACAGGGGGGAGAGAAAGATAGACACCTGTAGTCCTGCTTTACCGCCTGTGAAGCGACTCCCCTGCAGATGGGGAGCCAGGGGCTTGAACCGGGATCCGGTCCTTGCGCTTTGTGCCATGTGCGCTTAACCCACTGCACTACCACCAACTCCTGCTTGTTGGGATTTTTTTTTGCTCTTAGTTGTATAATCTCCACTTTCAGGTTTGGGAAATGCAGTGTGTGAGATAATGAAATTATGTTTCAGCCTCAACTGGTCTCTTAAATGTCAGCTGACCAAAAAGAGAACCATCTGAGGGAGAAATGTACTTCTCCGTTTCCCACCTCTTCTGCAAAGGCAGATTCCCAGAGTTGGGAGGGGGTGAAGAAAACTTACAATACAAGTAATTCAACACATATTTGCTCCCTACACAGTTTTCACAACAGGAGTCCCACTCTGTGTTAATTTCCAGTGTGTCTCTCCAAAAAGAAACATCTCTTTACTTAGAAAGCATTCATAATCTTCTACCAACACTCAGAGTCCTCTACCTTAAGAATCTTTACTGTTCTTTTCTTTGAAGACGCATTTTGTTCTTCCTATGCAGGGAAGGCAAGGCTATCTTACAGGTCCCAGGTGAGTTATTTGAAAACATGAAGGTTATGTGCAGGAAACTCCCTGGTGGGAACTTTTACTTGGATGTTGTCTGGTCTTTGATTTCTGCCCTCAGCAGGAAGAGGGTCTGTTCCCAGATCTCGCTGACCCAGCTCTCTTCTCAGTGAGACCACTGTTTTGATACCTATGTTTTCCTGGACTCCAGCAATAGGATGTGTGTGAGTGAGAAGAGTGAAGGAAACGTGGCAGGTCAAGGAGCTATAACTTGAACTAGTGGGATTAGAAATATATTCAACAGTGGTCCAGGAGATGGTGCAATGAATAAAGCACTAGACTCTCAAGCATGAGGTCCTGAGTTCAATCTCTGGCAGCACATGTACCAGAATAATGTCTGGTTCTCTCTCTCTCTCCTCCTTTCTCATGAATAAATAAATAAAAATATTTTAAAAATGGAATATATTCATCAAATGTCTAATTTTCTACCCACTGGCTTTTACAAGTATTCAGCCTACAATACTAAGAGCTTAAGATTTGTTTTCTAAAGAAATTTTAAATCTCTGTGAGTGAGACCCCCATACTCCAATGAAAAAGATAGTATAATTAGCAATATTAAATAGATTTAAGTAGTAATAAATTATTAAATATATCTAAACTAGAATCAGCCAGTCAAATCTGAAAAAAATGTTGAACAGCTAGAGGTTAGTTTGCCTGTATAACAATCTGTCTATCTATCATTGATCCAACTACCTGCCTATCTTTCTATCTTTTGTATTGTTTAAATATTTTATTTATTTTATGAAAGAGAGAGAGAGCTGGGGTCAGAACACTGCTCTTATCTGGTTTATGGTGGTGCTGGGGATTGAATCTGGGACCTTAAAACGTCAGGCATTAAAAGTCTTTTACATAAACATTATGCATAATCAGGCCTCTTTCTGTCTTTTGTATAATTCAATTCAAGAAACAAGAATGGATCACTGAAATATAAGAACTCGTACAGGAGCTCACAAAACATAATGCTAGGAAATAATTTTTAATAATGAAAATCAAGCAATAACGTCAGTACTTGTTCATATGCAGTGCACTTGGAGTTAGCTTTCTCAAAGTTTCAACCTGAGTCAGTTAGTAGAAGTCAGTTGAAGACAGAAATCTTGCCCAAGATTTAAAGTCCAGGGAGGGACTTTAAGTTCCTTTCCTGACCAGAAAAAGTTACACAAATCTGAGACTGACACATCCCATTAAGATGAAGACTATCTTGAAAGTAGAAGGTCTTTTTGTTTCTTTTCTTTTTCTTTTTTTATTCTTTTTTGCTTCCAGGGTTATAGTTGGGACTTGGTGCCTGCACTATGAATCCACTATGATCAGGAGGCTATTTTTTTCCTTTTTTGTTGCCCTTGTTGTTTATCGTTGTTGTTGTTGAACAGGGCAGAGAGAAATGGAGAGAGGAGGAGAAGACAGAGAGTGGGAGAGAAAGACATCTGCAGACCTGCTTTGCGGCCTATGAAGCGACCCCCCTGCAGGTGGGGGGCCAGGGGCTTGATAGATCCTTACACAGGTCCTTGCACTTCGAGCCATGTGAACTTAACCCATTGTGGCACTGCCCAGCCCCTCATAGAAGGTGTTTTCTTTCTAATTAAATTTGTGAAAACCAGTCACAGCCCTAAAATGTTCAAAATAAATGTCATGGGCCATTACAGTAATTCCTAGATACCACAGTTTTAGTTAACTATCTTAAAAAACTATACCTGTCTTAGCTGATTTTTGTTAAGTCTGGAACTCTACCTACACAAGAAAATATGTAGCAAGGGGGGAGTTGAGAGGACTCTAGATCATCACATAGCACAGTGCAGACTCAAGAATGCATATAGAGCTGTTTGCTAAACTTCAGTGATGATCATGATCTTGAAAAGACAGTCCTCAGTACTAGAATCCCCTAGGTCAAAATCCAGAAAAAAAAAAAGGACCACTGGAGAAGCGATACCTATACATCTTTCAGATACGTGTCTTGACCTTTTGAAGAGAGTATGTTCTCTAAGAGACAACTGACAACATTCACTAAGTTTCTTTCCCTAACAATAAAAGGTCACTTAATTGTTTGGCTTCAGTTTTAGCGATTCTCCTATCAGTTTTTAAATGGTCTTTGAATCCTCCTCTACCTTTTATATCCCATTCTTATTTACTCATTCTCATGTATTCCTCATCAATCATGTTTCTGAATAGAAAGAAAGCCATATCTTGCCCCTGCTGTTGAGGAACCAGCTGTTAAATGAGGCTACTCATCACTGACTTACTACTACACATATGTGGCGAACAGTAAAGGACTCGAAGTACACACTTAATGACAGAAGAATTAGCACAGCAAGTTAAAAGCTGAAATGGAAATGTGGATGAATCCTGAAGTCAACCGTACTAGCTTGGAAGACTTTTGAAGACACACCCACCCCAAACCCCAATGTTCTTATTTTGAATTCCCCAAAACAACTGGAGTGTGTTTGGTGGGTATTCAACTGATGCCTGTAGAATGAATTCCACACAATAAAATGTTAGAAGTCAACAGACCATAAACTGCTGTTCCATGGGCTTGTTGTTTGGGACATAGCGAATTCAGAATGTTTTGACAGAAGGTTAAGCTCTATATGATTCTTCTGTTTCCACCCTCCATCTATTTTCAGCTATTTTCATTATATTACCCACATTTCTCAAGAGCTCGAGTCTTTCTACTTTTGTTTCCCTGCTCTCCAAGAGGTATTTTTCACATGTTTAAATGTTAAGCAGAGTGCTTTTTTTAATTTACTGTTTTTCAAAGCAAGATTAATTTTCACATTTCCCACAGGTTCAGCCTGTAATCTTCTGTGTTATATGAGTGGAAAAATACAGTAACAATGGGTAAATGAGGTTTTGAATTTCAAAACTTGGAGCCAAGCTGATAGTATAACAGAAGGGAAAAATCTTCCTCAACAAACACCAATAATATGCCTTGTGACTACTTCTAGGTAGCCCTCAAACTCAAAACAAAACCCCCAAACTCAAACAAGCCAGGGGATATAGGAAGAAGCCAATGCAGGAGACCAGCATCATGATTCTCAGTGGATTTATCCAATTTGTATATTTCCTCTAATCTTTAGCTCAAATTGATCTTTATTATACTTTAAAGAAGCAACTATTAAAACACCTAGAATTGCCAAAACCATCTTAAGGAAAAGAAACAGAAATGGAGGTATCACACTCCCAGACCTTAAACTATATTATAAAGCCATCATCATCAAAACAGCATGGTACTGGAACAAAAATAGGCACACAGACCAGTGGAACAGAATTGAAAGCCCAGAAGTAAATCCCAACACCTATGGGCATCTAATCTTTGATAAGGGGGCCCAAAGGATTAAATGGAAAAAGGAGGCTCTCTTCAATAAATGGTGCTGGGAAAACTAGGTTGAAACATGCAGAAGAATGAAATTGAACCACTTTATCTCACCAGAAACAAAAATCAACTCTAAATGGATCAAATACCTAGATGTCAGACCAGAAACAATCAAATACTTAGAGGAAAACATTGGTAAAACACTTTCCCACATACACCTCAAGGACATCTTTGATGAATCAAACCCAATTGCAAGGAAGACTAAAGCAGAAACAAACCAATGGGACTACATCAAATTGAAAAGCTTCTGCACATCCAAAGAAACTATTAAACAAACAGAGAGACCCCTCACAGAATGGGAGAAGATCTTCACATGCCAGACATCAGACAAGAAACTAATCACCAAAATATATAAAGAGCTCAGCAAACTTAGCACCAAAAAAGCAAATGACCCCATCCAAAAATGGGCAGAGGAAATGAACAAAACATTCACCTCAGAGGAGATCCAAAAGGCTAACAAACATATGAAAAACTGCTCTAGGTCACTGATTGTCAGAGAAATGCAAATTAAGACAATACTAATATACCACCTCACTCCTGTAAGAATGGCATACATCAAAAAGGACAGCAGCAACAAATGCTGGAAAGGATGTGGGGACAGAGGAACCCTTTCACATTGCTGGTGGGAATGTAAATTGGTCCAGCCTCTGTGGAGAGCAGTCTGGAAAACTCTCAGAAGGCTAGACATGGACCTTCCATATGATCCAGTAATTCCTCTCCTGGGGTTATACCCCAAGGACTCCATAACACCCAAGCAAAAAGAGGTGTGTACTCCTATGTTCATAGCAGCACAATTCATAATAGCTAAAACCTGGAAGCAACCCAGGTCCCCAACAACAGATGAGTGGCTGAGAAAGCTGTGGTATATATACACAATGGAATACCATGCAGCTATCAAGAACAATGAACCCACCTTCTCTGACCCATCTTGGACAGAGCTAGAAGGAATTATGTTAAGTGAACTAAGTCAGAAAGATAAAGATGAGTATGGGATGATCCCACTCATCAACAGAAGTTGAGTAAGAAGATCTGAAAGAGAAACTAAAAGCAGGACCTGATCAAAATGTAAGTAGGGCACCAAAGTAAAAACCCTGTGGTGAGGGGTAGACATGCAGCTTCCTGGGCCAGTGGGGGGTGGGAGTGGGTGGGAGGGATGGGTCACAGTCTTTTGGTGGTGGGAATGGTGTTTATGTACACTCCTAGCAAAATGTAGACATATAAATCAGTAGTTAATTAATATGAGAGGGGGAAAATCAGTTGTATGTCTCAAAGTTTCTCAAAACACAAACTGAATCTTTTTAATATATAGGCTGTGTATTTGATATGCGGACTCTCTCAAAAGCCTAGACCAAGTAGATTAGAAGCATCCAATAGCACAGCTATATACAAGATACTGGATACTGTACAGCAAACCATAACAAAAGGACTTTTCAAAGTTAACCCAATTAACAAATAATGTGATGATAACATTAACTATCGATTGTCTTTTTGAACCCTAAGACAGCAGGAACCTCACATCTCCACTATAGAGCCCCTACTTTCCCCAGTCCTGGAACCGTTGGACAGGGTCCACTTTCCCGTATGCGTCTCCCAATCCAAACCAAATAATATTGCATCCGCCGATCACAACCTAACCAACGCAATGATTGCCACCTCAACATGCTTCACCTCAGACTGTGTCCAGAGACTTCACATGTGGAATGACAACCCTTCGGCTTCATTACTCGGGTGAGACCTTTCCTTTTATAGTACACTCTAATTTCATCTCAGGTAGTTCACTTTCTAACAAAGTCCCATAACCTAGATATACACCAGTTTCTGAGAGAGAGCTTATGTTCACACGTATCCATTAACTACTGCAAAATATATACCTGAAAGCAGAAGTACATTAGAGTTTGCAGTGAGTACCTCCCTAACACTTCCTCTCCACTATTCCAAGCTTGGGATCCATGATTGTTCAACAAATTGTTTGGCTTCGTATGTTAACTCTCTTTTCAATCACCAGGTTCCAGATGCCACCAGGATGCTGGCCAGGCTTCCCTGGATTGAAGACCCCACCAATGTGTCCTGGAGCTCTGCTTCCCCAGAGACCCACCCTACTAGGGAAAGAGAGAGGCAGACTGGGAGTATGGACCGACCAGTCAACGCCCATGTTCAGCGGGGAAGCAATTACAGAAGCCAGACCTTCTACCTTCTGCAACCCTCAATGACCCTGGGTCCATGCTCCCAGAGGGCTAGAGAATGGGAAAGCTATCATGGGGGGGGGGGTTATGGAGATTGGGTGGTGGGAATTGTGTGGAGTTGTACGCCTCCTACCTTATATTTTTGTTCATTAATCCTTTCTTAAATAAAAAGTTAAAAAAAAGAAGCAACTATTAATTCTATAACATGATCACGCTTATTTCAATACTATCATTCTGTCTATGACTTGGCAAAGTGATAATCTCCAGTTCTTTTGAGAAGGGCAGTGAAATCTATTTCACTTTTTATTTTATCTTTTTATAATTTTACTTTTTCAAGTTATTTTTAATTTGTGGTTAATAATGGTTTACTGAACTTTAATATGACAGGTTATAGTTTCATATTGCACCCACTGCCAAAGTTCAGTGCCCTCACTCTCCCAATGATAACTATAATAATTCTCTCAAGGTAGCTGTCCAACAACAGATGAGTGGCTGAGAAAGTTGTGGTCTATATCCACAATGGAATACTACTCAGCTGTTAAGAATGATAAAGTTACCTTCTTCACCTCATTTTGGATGGAGCTTGAAGGAATCATGTTAAGTTGCTCAACCAGTAACTATGGATGGATATGAGATGAACCCATTCATAAAACGTAAGAAACAAGAACAGAGAATGGAAACACTAAGTCAAACTGGGACTGTTTGCTTAACCTTAAAATACTGTAAATCATTATTAAATCATTAAGCAAACAGGAAAACACCAGTCAAACCTAAAAGAGGTTCTTTTGTTCGATATCCTTGGAGGAGTGATGTGGCAGAGAGAGAGAGAGAGAGAGAGAAAGAGAGAGAGAACTACTACCTACTACAGTGTCATCCTGCCATCCATGGACTTCCTTTACTGCTGTTCATAGTACTCCTACATGGAGCCAGGGCTCAAACTCAAGAGTCTCTCACAGTGTAACGCCCACACTCTACTCACTAACCTATCTCCCAGCTATATATGTATATGCTTGTATTTCATTCCTCTTTAAGATAGATCTTAAAGTCTAGTTTTTCTCTTTTATAAAACATTTATTTAAAAAAATCACGCTGTACAAGTTTATTGAGAATATTCTCAATGCTTACATTGGAAAGATGAGAAAGTCACAGATTGGGGTTCATTGTTGCCATTTCTTTTTAAGTTAGGCAGGAAATAGTGAGGGTCTTTTTTCCAGAAACAATAGTACTGAATGTCTAGGAGACATATGAATGGGCAGCTGATATAAAACATCAGATGTAGTGGGAGTCGAGCGGTAGCGCAGCAGGTTAAGCGCAGGTGGTGCAAAGCACAGGGACTGCCATAAGGATCCCGGTTCGATCCCCCGGCTCCCCACCTGCAGAGTAGTTGCTTCACAAGCGGTGAAGCAGATCTGCAGGTGTCTCTCTTTCCCCCTGTCTTCACTTCCTCTCTCCATTTCTCTATGTCCTGTCCAACAACAATGACATCAATAATAACTACAACAATAAAAAACAACAAGGGCAACAAAAGGGAATAAATAAATAAGTATTAAAAAAGACCTGAAGAAAAATAAAAACATCAGATGTACCATCCACTTTTCTCTAAGAGGAATCAAGTCTGATGACGCGAGAAATGATGTTTCCTTACTGGGAGCTCCAAACCTTGTTGATTCACAGGAAACCGTCCATGAGATTCCTCAGCTTGGTTTCACACAACAAAAAGGTTTGTGCTGAAAGAAAACGCTAAGTGTGACCTGCCTATGACTCACGAGCCACTCACAAAGTGGGCTGTCCTCCGAGTGCCCCGAGATCTGTACAGAAGCCCAGCATTCCTACCCAGTATCAGTTCTACACTTAACAAGGACTCAAGGGGCTGGGTATTGCTTACCTGGTAGGACACATACTTTGCCTTCTCAGGGTCATATCCCCAGCATCTCAAGGGCTTGCCATGGCACCGGGAGAAATACTGTTGTTGTGTGACCTTCTCCTCCTTTTATCTCTGAAATACAAACAGTTCCTCAGAAACGGTAGAAGAATGCATTCTATTAGGCCCTGGCACCAATAATAATAATTTAAAAAATCGTGACCAAGTCATTTTGACTTTGACATATGTTTGTTTATTCCCTTGATGAGAAATTTAATAATTTTTAAGGAATAAAAGTGGCTTCTGGGAAATGGTGAAGACTGTAGGTGTTAGGGCCCCTCTATCCCAGGGAAGTAGTAGAGGTATTGAAAATAAATAAGATCATTTTACTGAAGAAGATGAATAATAGGTCTCTTGGGAAAAACTTGGAAGCTATACAGTGAAAAGTCAGCATCCAGTCACTTGCTCTTAGATCTCTCCTTACTTGATACTGCTACATTTTCTCACTCCCCCCCCCACCCCAAGAATATCCTTACAGCAGGGTTTCAGGGTTTCTCTCTGCTGTTGTCCAGCCTCCTTTGCAGCATCTGCTCTTCTGTCTGTATTCAGTGACAGAGTCTAGAATACTAACATCCTGGTATTCTCAGATTGTTCTCCATGTGGGTTGGACCAATTTGCATTTAGAAAAAGGCTAATCACACAAAATGTATAAAGAGCCCACAAAACTCAGTCACACACCAAAAAGAAATGACCCTATCCAAAAATATAGAGAGGATATGGAGAAAAGCTCTGACAAAGAAGTAATCCAATGGGCCAACAGAAATGAAAAAAAAAAAGTTCAAAATCAAATGCAAATAAAGACAAGAATGAAATTCCACTTTACACCTTTGAGGCTGTCATACATACGAAGGGTTAGTAACAACAAATTCTGGAGAGGTTTAGAGGGTAAAAAAAAAAATCAATTCCTCTCCTGGAGATTTATCCAAAGGAAATGAGCATACCCACCTAAAGAGATCTCTGTACACCTGTGTTCACAGCAGCACAGTGCTTAACAGCCAAAACGTGGAAGCAACCCAGGTGTCCAATGACAGAAGAGTGGCTGAGAAAGCTGTGGTCTATATACACATAAACACACTAGTGTGTCCTTGTGGGCAGTTCAACATCCTACTGTCCCTGAGTTCACAGGTTAAGCACCCATATCTACTTCTCTATCACTGTCCATGTATTCTGTTGGGTAACTCCTAATCTTACTCCAGCCATCTTTGATAATCTCTCCCTCACCCCTTTCCAGTACACTAACTACATGTGCCAGCACTCACCTGTGGTTATGTTTTGTTGAGTTTGCAGGTGATTTTCACTGCTTTTTCTACTTAATGGGGAGAGCAAGTCTGCTGTTACGCCATAGCCATGCCTCTGGAAGTCTCTGGTATACACATAAAGGAAATACTATTCAGCTGTTAAGAATAATAAAGTCACTTCCTTCACCCTCATCTTGGACAGAGCTTGAAGGAATTATGTTAAGTGAGATCAGCCAAAAAAGAGAAGGATGAATAACAGACGATATTGCTTATATACACAATGTAAGCAACAAGGACAGAAAGTGGAAACAGAAAATAAAACTTGGACTGGGTTTGGTGTATTGCACCAAAGCAAAGGACTCTGGGTAAAGGGGCATGGAGGGATGTTGGAGGGTTTGAGGTCCTAAAGCATGATGACAGAGGGAGGCTGAAATTGAGGGTGAGAGTGTTTTGCAGACACCTATCATGAAGAAATAAGAGATTGCACCCATGTGTCAACAACTGTACTGTGAACCATTAAACCAGATAAAGTGGTAGAAGAAAGAAAAAATGTGCCTGGTGTGTTCTCTCTGCTGTAGCACACTCACTCCCATCTAGCCACTTCCATCACTCAGCTGTTACCCATGTACTCTTGACTTGATCACTTTTTCGACATCTGAGCTCAAACTTCCCATTTCCACCTGGCCCAGATCTATCCCAACCAACTTACCTTCCAGAAGCCTTGCATTTGGCACATTCTGCCTAGTCTACTCCCTCTCTCCATCTACCTCTCCAGACTTTTATCCTTCTGGGGCAGAAATCACCCTAGAATATAAAATCTCATCACTAGATGTCTTTTTTTGGTTACACCTTCATTCTCCATAGCCCATCATCACAACTCTATTTAATTAAAAATATATTGTATGTTTTTGTTTATTAGACAGAGATGGAGAGAAATTGAGAGGGAAGGGAGAGCTAGGCAGAGAGACACCTGCAGCACTGTTTCACCACTTGTGAAGCTCCCCCCCAGCAGGTGGGGACCAGGGGCTTGAACATGAGTCTTTGTGCACTGTAATGTGTGTGCTTAACCAGGCATGCTACCACCTGCCCTCCTGAGTCCCTTTGTACATCTAAATTTTTTTAAATATCTTTATTTATTAGATAGAGACAGCCAGAAATCGAGAGGGAAGGGAAGATAGGGAGAGAGAAAGAGGGACACCTGCAGCACTGCTTCACCACTTGTGAAGCTTCCTCCCTGCAGCTGGGGCCCGGGGGCTTGAACCTGGGATCTTGCGCATTGTAACATGTGCATTCAACCAGGTGCACCACCACCCCTTAAATCTAAGTCCTTAAAAAAGTGCTCTACTTCTTTGCTTTCATTTTCACAACGACTCATCTCTGTCATTAGACCAGTCAAAGTTTCTCTTGCCTCCTGCTCTCCCTCCCTAGTGTTTTTCTTCTCCAAATCTCATTCAAACAGACGACAGCCTTGTGTTCTGAAATGGCAAATTGCTATCACTTCCATACTCAGAACTTTTAGCGTGGTTTTCAGTCACTCAGAAACGTAAGCTAAACCCAGTGGTTTACATCTGTCCTGTAAGAGCTTTTAAGTGCTGGCTCCAGGTTACTTGGCCAGCTTTGTACAAGACAGCGTTTTTATATTTGAAACTTGTAAAATAAATTGGGAAAAATGTACTCTCAATTCAATTTACTTTGCCCTTGATGTGGTTAGATTATAGCGTCGAACAATTGCCAAATGAATGCATGTATCACAGATATGGATTATGTCAAGTTAGACAAACAATACTCAGTCCCAGAAAATATAACCATCAGAATCTTGCAGGGTACTGAGAAATAAAGAATAAGTAGAAAGAGTTTGTATAAAAAGAGCCAGAGAAAAATGTCTTAGAATCCACTGAACACGAGAAGGAAATCCATCCTTGTTTATAACATTCTCCTAAGCAGGTAGTCTCCATGATTTTTGTTTTTTTCTTGTCTTCTCATGGTCCTTCTCCTTTTTTGTTTTGCTACCAGTTTTATCACTGAGACTCAGTGCCTACAAGATAACTCTACCTCTACTGGGGGACACCGCCACCCAGCCCCTACATCTGCTATTTGTTTTTGTCAGAAACATTTTATTTATTTATTTATAAAAAGGAAATATTGACAAAAGCATAGGATAAGAGCGGTACAACTCCACAAAATTCCCACCACCAGAACTCCGTATCCCATCCCCTCCCCTGATAGCTTTCCTATTCTTTATCCCTCTGGAAGAATGGACCCAAGGTCATTGTGGGATGCAGAAGGTGGAAGGTCTGGCTTCTATAATTGCTTCACCGCTGAACATTGGCATTGAGTGATAGATCCATACTCCCAGCCTGCCTCTCTCTTTCCCTAGTGAGGCAGGGCTCTGGAGAAGCGGAACTCCAGGACACATTTGTGGGGTCGTCTGTCCAGGGAAGTCTGGTTGGCATCCTGCTAGCATCTGGAACCTGGTGGCTGAAAAGAGAGTTAACATACAAGACCAAACAAATTGTTGACCAATCATGGACCTAAAGGCTGGATTAGTGCAGATGTAGAGTTGGGGGGGTCCTCCATTTTGTAGATAGTAGGCATATTTTAGTTAAATTCCTGTGGCTATACTAGTTTTTTTTTTTTTCCTCTGAGCCTGAAATCTGATATGTTGGTGGATACAAGTTATTGTCTGGGGAAATGATGTCACGGCTGGAAAAGGAATGGAAAGCTGGATCAGGAAAGACAGTAGCTCCCTAATATGGGAAAGGGGTGTAAATATTGTTGACTGGAAACGCCATCAATTTGATTTGGTCTGGGCCCATATTCAGCTTAGGAGCCTGTGTGACCTCTGCAACCCTGTAGATCTGAGCTCACATTCTGTGGTCATGAGTAGGAACATTCCAAGCTGCCCCAATATCAGGACCCATCTTCCTCAGGTGTAGCATCGAGTATGTTGTCCAACCTCCCTTCGGAGGTTAAAGGGAAACTAAAAGCAGGATTTGACTGAATTTGGAGTAGGACACCAAAGTAAAAAACCCTGGGGTGAGGGTGAGGGTGGATGTTCAGCTTCCTGGGGCGGGAGGGGGGGCAGGGTGGTGGATGGGTGGGACATAGTCTTTTGGTGGTGGGAATGGTGTTTATGTGCACATCTATTAATTTGTAGTCATATAAATCAATATTTAATTAATATGAGGGAAAAAATTGATTGTATGATGTCTCAAACTTTTTAAAGTACATCCAGAGTCTTTTTAATACATAGGCTGAGTCTTTGATATTTTGACCCTCTCAGAAGCCTAGTCTAGGGAGAACAGAAGCAACCAGTAACACAGATATATACAAATAATGTCAAAGGACATAAATTACAGTATGATACAGAAAATCCTAACAAAGGGATTTTTCAAAGTTAACCTAATTGCCAAATTATAGCAATAACTATCTTATTATAGCAATAACTATCTATCTGATTATAGCAATAACTATTATCTTCTTAACCCTAAGACAGCAGGAACCTCCCAGTTCGTCAATAGAGCCTTTATTTCCCCCAGTCCTGGAATGATGATGACTCTGTAGTCACTAACAGGCTACCCCATCAGCTGAGGCCCTTTTTGAAGAGTCCTGAAATTCTCGAACAGACATGATGGGCCTAGACCTCAAATAAATCCTTCTCGCCTTGTTACTGGTCATCTCTGTCAGGAACAACAAGTTAGACCCCTTTGTGGGCCACCCATAGGACCTTACCTTCAACTTGGATCAACAATGGTAGAGAATGTTCCATCCTCTGAAGGGAGGCTGGACAACATACTCTATGCTACACCTGAGGAAGATGGGTCGATATTGGGGAGCTTGGAACATCTGTTATTTGTAACCTGGGCTGTCACCTTCTGCCTCCAGGTGTGAGTTCATGCCTGAGCTACACGAGGTGAGTTCATGTCTACTCTTGTTACTGCCCACAGCTGAGTTGCACTCTGGTGTTGCCCCTGTTCTCACAGTCTTCTCCTCCATTCATTCAGTTTACCTTTCTGCATTTAGCTTTGCTTTGCTCAACTCACTGTGATAGCTCAGTGTCTCCTAATAGCTGACATTTAGGACTAGGGAGATAACTCAGTCCAGATTTCAAGCCCGCACCTCAGTGTGTTGCAAGATGTTGCAAGCTCAGTCCCAAGTACCACCTTACGCCAAAGCTGAGCAGTGCTATGGTTCTTTCTCTCTCTGTCTCTCTCTCTCTCTCTCTCTTTCTCTCTCTCTCCTCACCTTCTCATTCTTTCTCTAAGTAAGCACACAAACCTCTCTAAAATTGTATTAGCATTTAAATATAACCTACTGAAAGTTTCAACTAAGAATACTTACCTCATAATTCCCAAATATCACATACAAATATGAGGCATAAAAACATGGATTTAGTAAATATTACTTCTGCCACTCCCCTCCTATCAATTTGAGCTGTGGCTGATGTGCTCTTCAACATTATTCATGCACATTTTGAGCTCAAAACTTGGAGATTCTGGAAGCTTTTCTTTGAACATCTCTCTCTTTAAAATAGGGACAGAGAGAAATTGAGAGGGAGATAGGGAGGGAGGGAGGGAAGGAGGGAGGGAGAGGGAGAGGGAGGAAGAGGGGGGGAGACAGAGAGATTTGCAACACTGCTTCACTGCTCATGAAGCTTCCCTCTGGCAGGTGGAGACCAGGGGTTGAACCTGGTTCCTGTGCATTGGAATGTGTGCCCTCAGCCAGGTGCACCACTGTTCAGGCCCCTCTTTAAGCATCTTTCCAGGATTTCTTTTTCTTCCTATTGTGACTTTTTATTATCATTGTTAGGGATTAACTGCTCCAGGCTGACTTTTCTAAATTCAGAGAGAGAGAGAGAGAAAGAGAGAGAGAGAGAGAGGGAGAGAGAGAGAGAGAAGGGGAACTCAGCACCACAACTCCCTGATTTGCAGTGGGACCTGACTCAAACCTGGGCCCTGCCCATGACAAAGCACACACACACCATCCAAGTGAGCTATTTTGCTGGCCCTCCCCATAGTGAAATTTATTACCCTCTCAACTCATCTCAACTTACAGTGTAAGTTCACGCCAGTAATACTTCACTTGCTTTAAAAAAATTGGTTTAGTGTTTCATAAAAATTGCAAACAGACTCCAACTTTGCATATGTTTTTTTGGAAGAGTAGTGTCAATGTTTTCAATAGCCAGTGCTTAACCTTTCGAAATATCATCCTAGAAGAAAATGTTCTCAGGAGTATCTGAGGACTTGAAGGTGAAGGGCACAGTGAGGGTAAAGAAATAGGGTGAATGCTCTTGTATTTTTTGCTCTAGACATAAGATATCCATGTACAATTTCTTTGGTCTTAGCTGAGCTACTGTGCTTGGAAAGGCCTTGCAGTGTGGTTATTTTGGGAATCTGAGAAGAATGTGTTGCAAAATGTATTTAAAGTAGAAGAAGCATGTAGTCTCCATTCTGTTTTGCTGGGGCCCTCCCTCTCATCTGCTAAGCTTGTGGCAAGACCTATAAAACAATTTGATGCTGTGGCTGTGTGGTCTAGTGGCATTGTAGGTGATGCTGGAGTTGTGATGTCTCTGGCACTTGCCTGCTAAGCTATTGTCATACTGTGTCTTCTGTCACTGAGTTCACACAGGGGAAAGTGGAGGGCAGGTAGCAGGCTGGAGGGGGCAGTCTTTGGGGTTCTGAACCTAAGCCGGGGTGAGAGTGTTTTGCAGACACATATCATGAGGAGATGAGGCATTGTGTGAGTGTGTCAACAACTCAACTATAAGCCATGAATGTCTCAATAATATGTGTGTGTGTATATATATATATATATATATATATATATATATTAGAAAAAAAGAATTTGGTTTCCTACTTTGGGTGATACACTTTTATTTTCTCTCAGTTTAACAAAAGTTGTCATTTGTATATAGTCCTTTTTCTTTTATAAAAGTGAAGGTTAGTTGTAATGATGGCAACAATAATGTTTATCCCAAGTAACTGAAAGGACTGGAAGGTTAGATTTGATTATGTATGTGGCTTCTTGAAAACTAATGCACCATGAACATGATGTGAGTATATTATA
Organism: Erinaceus europaeus; assembly: GCF_950295315.1. Classification (NCBI taxonomy): domain Eukaryota; kingdom Metazoa; phylum Chordata; class Mammalia; order Eulipotyphla; family Erinaceidae; genus Erinaceus; species Erinaceus europaeus. The sequence goes on along the minus strand of NC_080166.1, from coordinate 15,738,138 downwards.
TAATGAATGCCCACTTGAGTTTTGAGTGGAGAGACAAAGGCCTTTAATGCCTTTGGAAGCCTCCTCTTTTTCTAATAATGTGGAAACATGGCAACTTTCCTAGTGGAGGATTCTGGGAACTGTTGTATTGGAACACCACTCTTGAAGGTAAAGTAGATTGTTTGTGAGAAAAAGTTGATAGAAAATGTGTTAAACCCCATCTCCTCAAAAGAAAGGCTTCAAAAATCAGACTGTAATTACAGATATCTTTTCCAGATTGAACCACCACTAATTTAATAAAAAACATATGCGTGTAACAAAAGAACTCATAAAAGGAACATTTGAGGTTTCACATGGATTTCTGCAAAAGACAAACACAGTAAAATCATAGAATTGGCTGATGGACTCTCTGCTATACTACGGCTGTAAAGGTTTTATTGAATCCTTGGGATTTATAATATCCATTCATCCTTCAAGGGAAACTAAAGGTCTTAATCCAGAGGATTGTTCAGCTGCTTACCCAAGAAGTCAATCCTCCCACCTTGAATGGCCTAGTCTGGAACTTTCTGGAACTCAGTGTGATTTGCACTTCTGATCTCTAGTCTTCCTATGTTCAGGTGTTCTTTGTGGAGATGTCAGTCAGTCCTATCACTGAGCTTAGGAATTGGGGCAGTACTAAACACTTCAAACTCAAGTTATTGCAACCTGTTTCCAGTTAGAAGACTGCCCACTTTGTGACATTTATCCCTGAAAGATAATGTAAGTTTAGATTGATTAGTACTCAAGACGAATGTGCTTGAATGAGCCACCACACAGACCAGGAAGGCGGACAGAGATGCACTCCCAAAACCCACTGAAGAGTTATTAATGTTTTAAAATGATATTGAGAGGAAGGATTTAAGAAACTGAATTCAATAAACACTTTCAGTCCTTGATGCAGTCTACTTATACATTCCTTTTTATTTTTTCTCTTCTCTGAAACTACTCTCAAGAATCTCTGAGAAACTGAGAACACTGGGCTGGGGCATGGGCCTGAGTAAACTTACTATACTTACTACCAGATTTCTGCTATATTTTTACAATATATGCCAAATGCCTGCTAGAACTTTACTCTTCCCCTTCCTTTGTCCCCTCCTTGCTCAATTTCTCTCTGTCCTGTCAAGTAAAAATAGAAAGAGATGAAAGGGGAAAAATAGGAAAAAATGGGGGGGGGGAATATAGGTCCTGGGAAAGGATGACAGAGGACCTAGTAGGGGGTTGTATTGTTATGTGGAAAACTGAAAAACGTTATGCATGGACAAACTATTGTATTCACTGTCGACTGTAAAACAGTAATCCCCCAATAAAGAAATTTTAAAAAAGAAGTTAAGCAGGGAAGTCAGGCAGTGGCACACCCAGCGTGCACACCCAGTGCACACATTAACATGCTCAAGGACCAGGGTTCAAGTCCCAACTCTCCACTTACAGGGGAAAGCTTCACAAATGGTGAGCAGGGGCTACCTACAGATGTCTCTCTGTCTCCCTCCCTCTCTATCTCCCCTTTATCTCTCAGTTTCTGACTGTCTTATCTAGAAAAGGAGAAGGAAAAGCAAGAAGCTAACCCAGTTAGAACAATGAAAGAAAGAAAGGGAGGAAGGAAGGAAGGAAGAAATTACTTCCATGAGTGGTGGATTCAGTGCAGGCACCAAGTCCCACTGATAACTTTGATGGCAAAGACAAATAGCAACTGCAACCAAACTGTCTTCCTTCTGATATCAAAACACCATACTTGAGGAGGAAACGAATGAGGGGTGGAATCTATGCGTTGAATGACTATCACGTGGAAGTCTACCAAGTGTATATGCTCATAGCTTCTTTTTCCAGCCATCTGATGATGGAAGTGAAGGCTGGGGCCATGTCTTAACCGTGCTGTTGTGCACCTAGGGTGCACAAATCTTTTCAAACTAGCATTTTTCGTACCCTTTGGATAAACACCTAGGAATAATAAGAATCATAGCTTATGGGGGGCAATGGATGAAACTTGAGGTGAGTATGCTAAGTGAAAAGAAGGAAATAGAAGATAATTACTAGCTTTTCTCATGTATCCAATAAGTAAAGAAAAGACATGGACTTTCAAAGCAAAAGCAACAAGACCTCTAATTCTTTCATGAAAAGTTCGTAGTGACAACCCTGGTGGTTATGGGATGGGAGTGGGGAGGGTGATGGGAAGAATGAGGAAAGGGGTATTTCTGATGTGACGGCACTGGGACTTTGATGGTGAATGTGATGAATCTTATTCACACAGAAACCAGTAAAACTATATCCCCCAGATTTTAACTGACTTAAACCAAGTTTTACAACAAATAGTTACTGGAGCCCTTAAATTGTTGGGACTCAGAATATGCACATTTCCCAATCCTGAGCACTATGACTTCTTCTGAAACAGAAAAGAGACACAGATCTGAGGAAGCATGTTTTTTATCCCTTGAGTTTCAAGGTATTTGGGGGAACTACTTTCCTCCTTGTCACTCAATTTCTTCCATACCTATAATAAAGATAATCATGAAAGTATTTCATACAACAGTCATTGTCTGAATGCCAGTTATTATTAAAATGTTATGATGGCTAAAAGTAACAATAACTCAGGATCAAAAACATTTTTACAGCATTTATCTAAATACTATGTAAATTGTTAAAAAATTGCTACTAGCAGCCTACATAAAAAAATGGATAATTTTAAAATTAAAAAAAATTTAAGGGGCCGGGTGGTGGGGCACTGAGTTGAGCACACATGTAGTAGGATAAAAGGTTGTCTCTTCACTTGTAGTGTCCACTTGTAGTGAAGAAGCTTCACAGTTGGTGAAGCAAGTACTGGAAGTGTCTCTCTTTCTCTCTCCCTCTCTGTCTACCCCTTCCACTTTGGTTTCTCTCTGTCTCTATCCAAAAAATGAATAAATCAATGAAATAATTTTAAAACACTTATTTAGTATTGTATAGAGCCAGAGAGAAATTGAGAGGGTGGGGGAGGTAGCGAGGGAGAGGGCACCTGCAGCCCTGCTTCACTACTCATGAAGCTTTCCCCCTGCAGGAGGGGACCAGGGCTTGCACACAGGTCTTTACATACTGTAATGTTTGCACTTAACCAGAGGTGACACTGTCTGGTCCTTTAAATGAAATGTCTTTTTAAAAGTTCTAAAAGAACTAAAATGGTTCTGCACAGGTTTAAACAAGAATTAGACAAACAGCACACCCAGTACTAAGCAATAGAAATAACAAGATCTTACAAGAACATGTCACTATCATTTACTTTGGAGATGAGTGACTCAAGGGAATGAGAAATACTGGTGATATTTGGGAAAGTCCTTAGATATGAAGCATCCACACATCACCCTAGGACTATAGCTGAGAGGGAAAAAACAAGATTTTCGATTTCCTGAACCGTGAGCCAAGCTGAATTAGGATGGAAATGCCAGCAGATCTGGTGGGTAGAGGAACATTGGTAGAAGATTTTGAACAGAATATTGAAAAAGAAAATAGAATACCCTTTGGCATTCGTACCCACACATTTTGGTTCATGACCTCACCAATCTGTATGCAAGACTTTAAAAAAGTAAATGCAGAGCAAATTCTAGACTTCAAAGTATAGTTTGAGTTGAATATATATATATATATCCTAAGTGTGGTGCAAAAGGAGTGGAGGAGAGTTCATTCACACTATATTAGAGTTGATGGAAGATATGATGTCTTGCAGACACACAGTGAAAAAATGACATGGCAGCTATACAAACAGATTTGTAGCAAAAACGTTTAAAGGAAAGAGGAAGGGAGATGGAAGGAAGGGATTCAGCGTACATAATCCAGTTAACTTAGTTTGGAAGCAAACACAGGCTTGAGACCAAGGAAAAGAAGCAGATTGCCCACACGTGTAAGAATAGAATAGCATAGAAATATGCATTCAGTAAAAAGAGATCTTGAAGTTAAAATTTTGAGAAAACAGCATAGTTGGTGATATGAAAATAGAGATTGTGAAGCCAGTGGATAGAATTGAGAGCTAGAAACCCACCTTCTCTGACCCATCTTGGACAGAGCTAGAAGGAATTATGTTAAGTGAACTAAGTCAGAAAGATAAAGATGAGTATGGGATGATCCCACTCATCAACAGAAGTTGAGTAAGAAGATCTGAAAGGGAAACTAAAAGCAGGACCTGACCAAATTGTAAGTAGGGCACCAAAGTAAAAACCCTGTGGTGAGGGGTAGACATGCATCTTCCTGGGCCAGTGGGGGGTGGGAGTGGGTGGGAGGGATGGGTCACTGTCTTTTGGTGGTGGGAATGGTGTTTATGTAAACTCCTAGCAAAATGTAGACATATAAATCAGTAGTTAATTAATATGAGAGGGGGAAAATCAGTTGTATGTCTCAAAGTTTCTCAAAACACAAACTGAATCTTTTTAATATATAGGCTGTGTATTTGATATGTGGACTCTCTCAAAAGCCTAGACCAAGTAGATTAGAAGCATCCAATAGCACAGCTATATACAAGATACTGGATACTGTACAGCAAACCATAACAAAAGGACTTTTCAAAGTTAACCCAATTAACAAATAATGTGATGATAACATTAACTATCGATTGTCTTTTTGAACCCTAAGACAGCAGGAACCTCACATCTCCACTATAGAGCCCCTACTTCCCCCAGTCCTGGAACCCTTGGACAGGGCCCACTTTCCCATATGCGTCTCCCAATCCATACCAAATAATATTGCATCCGCCGATCACAACCTAACCAACACAACGATTGCCACCTCAACATGCTTCACCTCAGACTGTGTCCAGAGACTTCAGGTGTGGAATGACAACCCTTCAGCTTCATTACTCGGGTTCCAGATGCCACCAGGATGCTGGCCAGGCTTCCCTGAATTGAAGACTCCACCAATGTGTCCTGGAGCTCCGCTTCCCCAGAGACACACCCGACTAGGGAAAGAGAGAGGCAGACTGGGAGTATGGACCGACCAGTCAACGCCCATGTTCAGCGGGGAAGCAATTACAGAAGCCAGCCCTCAGTCATTGCAGCCCTCAATGACCCTGGGTCCATACTCCCAGAGGGATAGAGAATGGGAAAACTATCAGGGGAGGGGGTGGGTTATGGAGATTGGGTGGTGGGAATTGTGTGGAGTTGTACCCCTCCTACCTTATGGTTTTGTTAATTAATCCTTTCTTAAAAAAAAAAAAGAATTGAGAGCTAGAACATCATCAGCTACTGTCAGTGCCAACAGTCTCAGCACAAACCCAAAGTGAATGGTCCTCCGTCACTATCGTGGCAGTAGGAGAGGAGTCGGGAGGTATAGCACCAGCATACGTCCTGCACAATGGGATTTCTCCAAATGCAGCCTGAAGGCCCTCACTCCCCGTTCTTTTGCAGATACATCAAAACAAATGCCAAAATTCCAAAACAAGTGTGTGGAACACAAACATTTTAGTGAGATAAGCCAAAAAGAGAAGGATGAATAAGATGATCTGACTCATGATCAGGAGTTGAGAAACAAGAACAGAAAAAGGAAACAAAAAGCAGAACTTGGGTTGGGTTTGGTGTATTGGATTGAAGCAAAGGACTCTGAGAAAGAAGGACAGGAGAGAAGGGAGGGGCAGATTTCAGGTCCTGCCTGGTACACAGTGATGGACCTAAGTTAAAAGTGGTTGTTTTTCAGACACCTACTTGGTGAAATGAGAAGCTGTATCCTTGTGTCAACAAGTATACTGTAAACCATGAACCTCCCAATAAAAAAGTAAAGAAAAAGTAGTGTTTATGGAGACCCAGCTCTTCAAAAACTTAATAAATTACTATTGGTATTTGTGTTTCACAACATGCAGAAGAATCTAGGAAATTGTGTTCAAGGAAAAGAGCAGTTACTAAAAAAGGAGCTATCAGACATGAATGCATGGAGGTGTCACGTATAAGCCTCACTGGAATAGTGATTATTTCTTTTTCTTTTTCCAGTTTATTTTACCAGAGGTTATACTTGTATTGATGCTGTTTTCAGAGCCAACCTTAAGCTACTAACATGAATAATAGATTAAACACCATCTGAAGTCATTATTTAATTCTTCTCACATAATGTATAAATTTAGAGTAATTTAAAACTGATCAATCCCCTCTGGAATGTTGTTACTATCAAGTAAACTATTTCAGGCCTTTGAAGTATCTTAAGCCAAATATAATTATTGCTTGAAATGGTGACTCTTTGGATCAAATCTCATGCTTATAATGTTCTTTATTTACCTCCCCCCTTTCTTTCTGAGTCTCTACTCTTCATTCTGGGATAATTATTTTTTAAAATTTATTTATAAAAAGGAAACATTGAATAAACCATAGGATAAAAGGGGTACAACTCCACACAATTCCTATCACTAGAACTCTGTATCCCATGCCATCTCCCAATAGATTCTGGGATAATTCTACTTTTTCATTCCATACTTCTTTTACTGAGTAGTATGTTATTGCTTAATCTGTTTGTTTGGGTTTTTCTTTTGCTTAAAAATTTCTTTTTGTCTTTAGATATGCATGGAATTCTTAATTATTAGTCGTTTTTCACTGTTTTTGGAATCTGCTACTTCTGAGTCCCACCTTCTATTGTTACTATGGAGAAATCAATTGTTCAATTAGTGGACCTTTGTAATTAATCACCGTTCTCTTTTTAGTGACCTCATAATCAATAAATATGATCTCTCACTGCCACATATTTTTTCTTTCAAAAACAGCCTAAAATATTTTTTTAGTATTTTTTTAAATATTTATTTTATTTATTCCCTTTTGTTGCCCTTGTTGTTTTATTGTTGTAGTCATTATTGTTGTTATTGATGTTGTTGTTGGATAGGACAGAGAGAAATGGAGAGAGGAGGGGAAGACAGAGAGGAGGAGAGAAAGACAGACACCTGCAGACCTGCTTCACCGCCTGTGAAGCGACTCCCCTGCAGGTGGGGAGCCGGGGTTCGAACCGGGATCCTTATGCCGGTCCTTGTGCTTTGCGCCACCTGCGCTTAACCCGCTGCGCTACAGCCCGACTCCCAGCCTAAAATATTTTATGTGTTAGATCGTTTTTTCTTAGCCTTATTCTTAGGGAAAATGATAGCACTTTTTTAAAAAACTATTTTCATTAAATTATTTTATTGAGTATGCATCTATTAAATGTCCTTCACACGCCAGGAGTTGTTCAAAATGCCACAAATGAAGAAACAGAACAGAAGGTTTAATCCATATAGCTCTCTTCTACTGGAAGTGATTAATTTCTGCCTCATTCTTCCAGGGGTTTCAAACGTTTTTAGGTCTTTTGCAATTTCCCTTGCTAGATTAAATTGTCTTTATTTAATTATTCTATTCTCTTACTTCTTCTTAATACTTGAGACTGTCAAGTATGTTCATCTCCAGTCAGCATGGAAGTAGTCTCACATGTAAGTGTTCTCTTTAATTTCAGAGGTGAACGAAACCATCTGTTTTAAGGTCCTTGGTCAAGCTTCTACAACACAGCAGTCACGAACGAATTTCTAAACCATCCTTGGGCTCTACTATCCTAATTTCTAACACAACGTGGTTTCAGTGATTATTTAGTTCCTCCGAGGCCTTCAGTGGTGTTTTCCAAAACATTATACTGGCCACCTTCATGCTGGGTTTCAGGAATGAGACAAGTGGATCACTTTTCAAGGAAAGAAAATAGAATTCAGTGACTTAAACAGTGGGTGGTCTATTTCTTCACATGATGATAAATCCTACTTTGGAAGGTCCAGTGCTGGTATAGCTCTCATCAAGGGACTAGGCTCTGTGCCTTAGTACATTCTGTGCATACTTCAAGCAGCAAAAGCAAAAATGAAAAAGGAGAAGGAGGGAGAGGAGGAGGAGAAGGGGAAGAGGAAGAAGGGAAGGAGCAGGAGGAGGAGGAGAAGGGGAAGGGGAAAAGAAAGTGGAAGGGAGAAGGGGAGGAGAAGCGGGAGGGGAAGTGGAAGAGGAGGAGGAAGAGGAAACTGTATCACTAAACAGGCAGATTGGGTCCTGGCTACTAAGTCTGTCCTTTTTTATTATTAATTTTATTTATTTAAAAAAGGAGATATTAACAAAACCATAGCATAAGAGGGGTACAACTCCACACAATTCCTACCACCAGATCTCCATATCCTATCCCCTCCCCTGATAGCTTTCCTATTCTTTATCCCTCTGGGAGTGTGGACCCAGGGTCATTGTGGGATGCAGAAGCTGGCTCCAGGGAATCAACTTATGAACTGAGGCTCATACTACCCAGTGGCTTCCATACTGCAGTTTTTATTTTGAGAGAGAGAGAGAGAGAATGAAACTAAAGCACTGCTCCACATCTGGAATACCTGGAATACCTGAAATACCTGATAGTCCACGACACTCCTTTGTGGCACTAGAGATTGACTAAAGAACCTTAGACACAGTAATTTGTGTATCCTACGGTAATTTGCTGTTTCCTTTTTTTAATTTCCCCTTTTGTTGCCCTTGTTTTATTGTTGTAGTTATTATTGTTGTTATTATTGATGTCATTGTTGGATAGGACAGAGAGAAATGGAGAGAGGAGGGGAAGACAGAGAGGGGGAGAGAAAGACAGACACCTGCAGACCTGCCTCACCACCTGTGAAGCGACTTCCCTGCAGGTGGGGAGCCGGGGTCTCAAACCAGGATCCTTACTCAGGTCCTTGTGCTTTGTGCCACGTGCGCTTAACCAGCTGTGCTACCGCCCAACTCCCTGCTGTCTCCTTTTTATCCAGATCATTTTACTGGGAGAAATAATTGTCTGCAGGACAGGTGTTGACACATGAGTATAAGTTCTTATCTCCTTGTGATGGGTGCCTGCACATCACTCCCACCAACAAGCCAAGTCTCTCTTCACCACTGTCTCTGAGGTAGGTGGTGCCCTCTTTGCCCACCTCCTCACTGTCCAGAGTCCTCTGCTTTGCTGCCTTGCATCTCACCTAGCTCAAGCTTCCCCCTGTGGATCTCTTTTCTTGTCTTGCTTCTTAAGTAAGTACGATCGATCATCTGGTATCTGCCCTTCTCTTCTCGCTCAAGATGATTCGCTCTAATTCCTTCCCTGTTGTAGAAAGTAGAATATGTCATTGCTTCTTACAAGTACTGTGACTTTTTTTACAGGATATTTTTATTCATGAATATTATTCCATGGTACATGTACCCTATCTCCTCCATTTATTCTTCTGTTGACAAGCTTTTCCATTCTTAGAAGTCTTGACAACATTAACATGGTTACAATGAACGATGGGGTGCAAATATGTCTTCTAGCTCCTGATTACGTGCCCCTTGGTCTATACAGAGTAGCAGGACTGCTGGATGGTTCTGTAGCTCCAGGGTTCAGTTTTAAGGCCATGTCTACCTTTTCTCCACACCCTAGTCAACACTGACAATCACTCTCTTTTTATTTAGTAATGGACATTCTAACAGGCATGATGTGACAGCTCACTGCAGTGTAGTTGATCTTACAGCACTCCCCTGACTAGTGAGTGAAATCATAAAAGTTTTTTATGTACCTGTTCTCTATCTGCATGCTTTCTTGGAGAAAATGCTCCTTCAGTTCCTGTGCCTATTTTATTTTCTGTTTTTTTAGCTTTTATGTTTTTAGAAGGTAGAGGCAGAGAGAGTGAAAGAGACCACAGCATCAAAGCTTCCTTCAATATGGTGGGGGCCAGTCTTGAACCTGAATCATACACGTGGCAAAGTAACGCACTATGAGCTATTTGTGCTGAATCCCCTGACTATTTTTTAAAAAGGATTTTTATATTTTTATCTGTGTGTGTGTGTGCGCACATAGCTAAGGCATCATGCATGCATGATTTCACGCCTCTGAAATCTTTTCTTCATATAGATAGAAAGTCAGATATATGCTGTTGAGTTCAACCCTGGACTGAAAACATGGCAGGACACATCTCTTCCCTGCCCAACTATCTCCCCCACCCTTAGGATTGTTTGTGTTTTGTTGTTGAGCTCTCTGAGTTCTTTACAAACATTGGGTAACGGGAATGTAAAGGGCTATGTATCCCCTTAGCAGATACATGACTTCCGTTCCACAGGTCATCTTCTTCTGTTGTTCATAGTTCCTTTTCTGGGCAGAAGCTTGTGAGTTTGACATCTGTTGTTGCTTTTTTCAATTTCCCCATTGTCCTTGGGTCTCACAGCCTGACTTGGAGGATGGACAAATGGGGCTGGGTCACTGGGAGAGCAGAGAGAGAGAGATCAGTCTTCTTTTATCTCCTTTCCCAACATTACTCTGCCCTCAGACTTGACCAAGAAGGATGACAGTTTCCTATGTTACAAAAGTCAGTTACATTCCTTAGCGTTGTAATCTCCTGGGCCCCATCTCTAACCTGGCAAGCATGGAAAACATGGAAAGTTTACATATTGGAAAAGAACTTTTCAATTAGCTCATGTTTAGCTTGGAAAATGCACAACTCCACCTGGAGATAGTATAGAGATGCAGTTCCTTTATGGTGTGGGGGAGGCTGTGACATTTCCTAAACACAATAACCTTGTGACTTCTTAAGATGAAAAAGCATGGAAAGGAAACTGGCAAAGCTCTGTTTTGCCTACTCAAGAGACACTTGAGATAAAAATGTCATTTTTGGCTATAGCTGCTATCATTGCTTAGGAAGGAGCACATGTAGAATCTAAAAGGTTTAAGAATCAAATAGTTAACCATCTGTATACTGAGTTCTACCTGTAAGGTTTTTTTTAAGCTGGAGATATTCAGTTTTTAACATATTTTTGGCATTCTCTTATAGCAACTTTTCCAATTAAATCACTTGTTACTTTGTAATATTTATATAATGGAATTTTATTGGTGATTTAATAATGGTTTATGTAACCTTACTGCTTTCTTTTAGAAAATATCAGTCACACACGGTCACATCAGGATCAAAGTTATGAATAAAACTGCAAAATGACTGCACAGGAAATACTATGGGCTATTTTCTTATTGTCTGAATCTGAATGTCTTTCTTATGTAGAGACTTGCCTACTTATTTACATAATGAATAAATGGGACGTGTATGGCTAAGAGTCTAAGAGATATATGTATGTATTGAATGCCTTATACCATCTTGTTATTTCATCATCATCTCCTCCTCCTCCTCCTCTTCCTCCTCCTTCTTTTTCTTCTTCTTCTTCTTTTTGTCATTGGGTCTTGACCAGTCTGGACCAACTTTTTTCAGATAGAGGGAGAAAGACAAAGACATAAAGCAGTTGGAAAATAGGAACAGATACCACAGCACCTAAGATTCCGTAGTACTGTGGAGTCAGACTTGAAGCCGACTTGTGAGCATTGCAAAGAAAGGTCACTCTCCAAGATGCTGTCTTGCCAACCACATTTTAGTAATGGTTTAAGCTTCAATTGTTTTGCAGTTACTTTTTAAATAGCTACTTACATGTAAATAAACGGCACTGTGTCTCGTAGTGACTCCATCCATTTTCCCTGTCTTGGCACAGATCTTCCAAGTGGGTTCTTCCACTTGGCTGCTGCATTTCTCCAACAGCATGCAGACATAGTAAGGGTATGTCCTTTCAAGCTGATCCAAGAGGGGCTTAGGTCTTTACTGCAACTTTCCCAACCTCTGTTCCGTAGAATATTAGATGAACCTAGAGATTAATAGAGGGCTGCCAAAACATGTGTATGATGGCCAAGTTTAGGAAATACAGCATTTAGAGAACTCGCATCTGGGAGAGTCTATGTATATATCAATTTATTAAGGACTCTAAAAAGTCCTTCCATAAAAGAGAGCTGTTCAATTTCACTTAGTCGAGTACTCCCACTTTTCTTTTTGATCATAGGATCTATTTCTAATGGTATTAAGTGTTCCATACAAACAGCTTAGAAAAGTCTGCTCTGTCCTATCTTTGTAAAATTAAACCTTAATATATTTTAAATAAAATTCAGTAATGATGAAAAGGAAATTCGAACTTCATTTCCTTTTTGCCTCTCCTAACGTCTTAAAAAATACACAAGAAGCTCTAAAGTGTATGGTAATGTATGTAGGAAAATGTGAAATGACCTCACAGCACTCTTTGGTTTCCAATGTGTATTTTTATAAGCCAAAAAAAAAAAGTTATTCCTTTGGAAAGTAAGTAAATAGACACAGTTATCCACTTTAATGACCATTTTCACTTTATCTGTGGTCATTGCAAAATCCCCAGTGGTTCACTACATTGTCTTCAGATAGAATGAATTTAATTCCACTTTGAACGTGAAACAGACGACCCTGTGGCATTGGCAGAAGTTCATCTCCTGGTGTATTTACATGCCACCGAATAAGAACTCTTTCTGAGATGAGTGAAAATTTGATGTTGTCCGTGTCAACAAGGTGTGGGATGCACTTTCTAAGAAATTAAAATTCTGGGGCCAGGCGGTGGTGCACTGGTTAAGCTCACACAATCCAGTGCATAAGTATCTGGGTTCATGAGTGGTGAAATAGGGCTGTAGGTGCCTCTCTGTCTTTCTCCCTCTCTATCTCCCCCTCTCTTCTCAATTTCTCCCTGTCTCTATCCAGTAATAATAAATAAAAATATATGATAAAAAATTAAAATTCTGTTTCTAGTAGGTTCACATACTTTGTTCTATTGTTGGGAAAAGAAATATGTATGGTAAGCATACAGAACTATTGAGAACTGATAGGTTCTATATAATTCTTTATAATTGAAATGCATCTTGTATTCCTTGAGTCTATTATACCCAAGTGTGTGAGTGTGTGTGTGTGAGTGTGTGTGTGAGTGAGTGTGTGTGTGAGTGTGTGTGAGTGTGTGTGTGAGTGTGTAGGCTGCAAAAGGGAAGAATACATGGAACCAGGAATTCCCTGTTACACGTTTTATCCATACTTCACTACTAAGTGTGTTCTGGAAAGTTAGCAAAATTATTTTAGATTTCTGTTTATTTGTAGAAATTCAAATGACACAGACAGGATATGGGTGTGTAATCTTGACTATATCTTTGTCAAGAAGGATTAAGAAAAAAAGCCCACAAGATAATTTGATTGTATAAGGTCTGAAACTAACCTATACACCTGATTTGTTTATACTTTGAAAAACCCAAATTCATAAGACCATGGATTCTGATGCCTACGGTGATGACTGCCAAGATACCCATGTACTGCACCCAAGGCCGCAAGGGGAAAGCAAAATCGGATGCCATCTGTTTTGTTTTTTTTCTGTTCAATCCTGAGTAGTTCAAGATAGTGTGCCCACTATCTGTCTCCTTCTTTCTCTTTCTCTTTCTTCCTTCCTTCCTTTCACTCTCTTTCTCTCTTTCTTGCTTTCTTACTTTCCCTCTTTCTTTTATTCTTTCTTTATTACTGTCAGGGTTATTACTGGACTTGGTGACACAATGAGGAATCAGCCAGTCCTGGTGGCTATTTTTCTCCTCTTTTGTTGATGAAAATAGAAAGTGTGAAGCAGAGGGAAATACAGCAGGAGAGAGATCGACACCCACTGCACTGCTTCATGCCCGTGAAGCTTCTCTCCTGCAGGGGAGGACTGGAGGCTTCAACCTGAGTCCGTGTACCTGGCAACGTCAGGGCTTAAGCTCCAAAAGTTGCACCATCACCTGTCACTATTTTATTAAAATACAAAACAAAACATGGACAACCCTATGGGGAGGGAAGTCTCTCAGATCACTTAATGCATTTGGATGCTTTAAACTTGAATCCTTTGTGGGCATGACAGTTGTGACTCTTATGTGATGTTCATATGAAAATATAAGCTCTGGAATATTCCCTCTGGTCAGTTCAGCATAAGGACATATACAAATGCACACATACAATGATGAGTATATGTGCTTGAGGCTGTGTGTGCATGTCATGGTGCTCATGTAAGTACACATATATTTGCATTGACATGCTTCTGAGCAGAAAGTCTTCACTGAGTTATGAAATAAAGACAGGTGTGCAGAGCTAAGGCTTCCCCAGCTTCACCTCCTCCCTCAGTGCTCCTCCTTCCTGCATATCTCTCTTCACTTCTTGTGAGGGAATCATTGAATCATTGTGAGTAAAAGCTCTACAGAGAAGACTCGAGTGTCAGTGCTGTTTCCTGGTCACATGGTCACAGAACGCTTCTTCTTTTTGCTTACTTCTCCAGATAGAGCACTCAGCACTTCCAGGATGATAAGCTTGCAGAGAGAGCCTTCCGGCTCACTAAGTTCATCCTAAAAGGACAAACAACCCCACTGAAAAATGGAAGGGAGGAGTGGGCAGACTCTTCGTCAAAGAAGAGATCCGAATAGATAATAGATGCGTGAAAAAATGATCCAAGTCACTAACTGATAATCAGAGAAATGCAAATAGAAGCAATGGTGAGATTCCACTTTACACCTGTGAGGATGTCACATGTTAGAAAAGACAGAAATACCAACTGTCGGAGAGACCATGGGGGGAAATGGACTCTCCTACATCGCTGATAGGAAAGTAAATTGGTCCAGTCCCTGTGGAGAATAGTCTGGGGATTCACCAGAACTTTAGAAATGAACCTACCTTATGACCCAGTAGCCAACTCATAGGGATTTACCCAAGGGGAAAAACACTTTTCCAAAAAGACCCATGAATACCAATGTTCCGAGAAGCACAGTTTGTAACAGTCCAAACTTGGAAGCAACCCAGATGCCCAATGATAAAAGAATGACTAAGGAAGTTGTGATACATATACACAATGAAATACCATGCAGCTGTTAAACATAACGAGGCCCTCTCCTTTGCAATATGTTGGTAAATCTTAGAAGCACCATGTTGAGTGAGACATGCCAGAAACAGAAAGTTCAATACTGAATTATTTCACTTATGGGTGGAACTTAAAAATAAAGAACAGTAAGGGAGTACATAATGACAAGACTGTAAACCATTAACCTCTCCCCACCATAATTATTTTTTAAATGTCTCTAAGGATTGAGGGTGGGGGACAAAGCAATGGTTCTGCAAAAAGACTTTGATGCATGAGGCTCTGAGGTCTCAGGTCCCGTCTTCAGCACCACTATTAGCCAGACCTGAGCTCACTCTAGTCTCTCTCTCTTTCTCTCATTAAAATAATAATAATGGTTAAAAAAAAAAGAATCAGGAGTTGGGTGGTAATGCAGTGGGTTAAGTGCAGGTGGCACAAAGAGCAAGGACCAGTGTAAGGATCCTGGTTCAAGCCCCGGGCTCCCCACCTGCAGGGGAGTCACTTTACAGGCAGGTGTCTATCTTTCTTTCCCCCTCTCTGTCTTCCCCTCCTCTCTCCATTTCTCTCTGTCCTATCCAACAACGATGACATCAATAACAACAACAATAATAACTACAACAATAAAACAACAAGGGCAACAAAAGGGAATAAATAAAAATTTATATATATATATGAATCCATTCCTTTAAAAAAAAAGAATTGTCTCTCACTGTGGTGAGAGATGATGCTTCCCGCACCATTTCCTGTTCGTGAGCATTCAGAGCGAACCACTTTACCCTGAGTCTTGACATGAGGTTGGGCATGAGACTGACTGAGGCTGCAGCATGCAGGAGTGAGGCAGCTCTCTCAGACTTGGTTAGGAGACACTCAGGAAAGCCATTTGGATCCCCAAATTGGATAGCAAGAGCAGGTGAACCTTCGCTTCTTGCACAAGAGTGAGAAATAGATTTGTTTGCTTGATTGTATTGATTTGGGAGGGTGATTCCCTAGTGTTGGTCATTACACCAGGCCCCCTCCATTGCTTGATGCTGTGGTCCATTTACATAATCATCGTTTTGCCTGACACCTGCCCTGCCTGCAGGGTATTGGTTTAATCCCACTGGTTAGAACCTTTGAAACAGCTGCTATGGAAGCTTTTGGTTCTTTTCTCCACCCCCTCTCCTAGCCATTTCCTTTTCCCACTTGCCACTTCCGTTTCAGAAGATATGAAGAAAGGCATTGTCACTGATCAATAAAGGCATTGCATCGGGTTCCCACTCTGCCACAAGTTCCTGGTTGTCTCTCTCCCGCCAGTGAAGGTAGCCTGGCATTTTTGGCGCACCAACGTGGGACCTAATACGCCCAGCCCCCAAATAAGTATACGCAGCCGCTTGGCTCTCTGCAGCCCCATGTTTTACGAAGGCACTGTGATTCTTCTTTTCCCTCTTATTATTTTTCTGAGACCCCTCTGCCATGGGTGACCTTCCTCCTTATGAAGAGGTTTCCCAAACCCTCTATTCATTTTTCATGAGACAATTTCTCTGTATCTGGAACATTTTGTTCTGGACCACACCTTGGTTGCTTCTCATGACCGTGATCGTAGAGCTTGGGAGATGCACGGAGACTTCCCCTGGGACTTCCTGGTATCCCTCTCTCCCGTGACGCTAGCACGGCACACTAGAGCAGCTAGCACTAGTCCTCCAGCCTGAGCAGCTGAGGAAATATCCCAATACGGTGACAGTCATGTATTTCCAGCGATGTGGGCCCTATTTGGTATCTCCATATGGGCTGATCTCATTAACTGTGGGGAAAGGGCCCTTCAAACACTTTCAAATAGTCTAGGAATGTGGAACCATATGGAAACAAGCACTGATAGGCCTGACTAAACACACACAAGGCCCAGGGGGTGTGACTGTGTTTACCTTAAGGGGAATCTTATTCACAGCCAGATTTCTGTTGTAGCTTGAAATATATATATAAATTTTTATCTTGGACCTCAAGGATTTTGCAGATGTACACTAGAGGTTGATTTCTGGGAACTGTGTTCCAGAGAGATGAGAAACTTTTGAAGCCAGGCAAGAGCCCATAGTTTTAAGTATCTCCACTCTTTGCTAGAGCGTGTTCAGATCTGTCTCCAGCCAGTGTTCCAGTCTGTGTCCTGAAGAGCATGTCACAGCTTTTTTGAGAAATGGAAAAATGTAATTTGGAATTCCTCCTCCCACTCATTTAAGTCAAGTTTGCTTTTTTTTTTTTTTTAATTTGTGATTAATAGTGGTTTACAAGATTGTAAAATTACAGGGTATGGTTCCACACTGCACCCGCCACCAAAGGTCTGTGTCCCCATCCTCCCAACCACCACCACTGTGGAATTCCAGTTCATTGTCAGAAATACAGATATTTTGGCCAAAATAATATCCTAAATGTCCATCAACAGATAGCTGGAGGTCGGATACATATTCAACGAAGTACTACTCTGTAATTCAAAATAAATCTTACTGTACTATTTGAGACAAAATGGGTGGGACTGGAGGTGATTATGTTTAGTGAAGAAGAAAAAAAGAGCAAAGATGAAAGACAGCAACCAGATGACTTCACTCATTTGTGGAATCTAGATCATTGAAACAACCTGCACGAAAGAAAGAAAGAAAGAAAGAAAGAAAGAAAGAAAGAAAGAAAGAGCAGTCACTAAACCATTTTGTGAGAACTCTGGTGTCAGGGTGGGTGGGGAGAGGACTTTGGTGTCAAGTGTGGTGTGGAACTATGTCCCTGTCATCTTATAGCCCCATTATTACACCACTAACAAAAGTTACATTAAGAAATTTATTTTTACAATGTGGCTAATTTCTACACAGTAGATAGTCTAAATGGTAATTGTGAATCGAGGAACAGCTGCCCCCTGAGCTAATGAGGAGAGGGAAGAGTGCCCAAGTGGAAGAAAGAATGACCTCAGGGCAAGCCAGGCGGTCGCCAAGCTCCTAGTCCTGACAATTACTGGCTGTGCCCTCAGCACTTAGCGGGAATCCTTTAGCCTCTGTGAGCTACAGTGGTTTAATTGGTACAACGGAGATAATAAGAATGGCCCAGCCTGTTTTGCATGGTGGTTTGAAGTTGGAAACGGGTTAATAGGCATGAATGTGCTTTATAGAGTGTTATACGGAGTTATGATTATCAACTTCGCATTTTTGCTTAGGGAGTCACGAGCCATAATGGGGAAAAGTGCAGACATGCATGTGCTTTACTTAGTAGGCAGAGGATCTCCAAGAAGGGGAGAAGGGGTTCCTTCAGAGACTGCAGCCCAGACGCCCCAAGTGCACATTCCTTGGGAGTGACGAGGTTGGGATCCTAAATGCATCAACCCGCAGACACTACAGTAACCTCACAGAACTATTTTCTTGTTGAACACAATCTGGCATGGAATACTGTATGACTTTTAGGTAGACAACACACTACATGCTACTTCATGGGGGTCGACAGTGGCCTACCCTGTAGAGGGCACACACATTACTATGCACAAGGACCTGGGTTCAGGTCTCTACTGCTCACCTCTCAAGCAGTGAAGTAGTGCAGCAGCTCCTTCTCTCTCTCTCTCTCTCTTTCTCTCTCTCTCTCTCCCTCTGCCCTTGCAATTTCTTTTTTTTTATTTTATCATCAGAAATGGATAGGCTAGAAGGAGAGAAAGAGAGAGACAGAGAGACACCTGCAACCCTGCCTCATCATCCATCATCTGCAAAGCATTCTCCCTGCAGGTGGAGAAATGGGGGTCCGAACCCTGGCTTCTTGCACATTGTAACATGTGTGCTCAACCAGGTGTACCACCACCTGGCCCCTCAACTTCTTTCTCTCCTATCAAATAAAAGAAATAAAATAGGAAGTCGGGCGGTAGTGCAGCGGATTAAGCGCACATGGCACAAAGCGCAAGGACCAGCATAAGGATCCCAGTTTGAGCTCCTGGCTCCCCACCTGCAGGGGAGTCGCTTCACAGGCGGTGAAGCAGGTCTGCAGGTGTCTGTCTTTCTCTCCTCCTCTCTGTCTTGTCCTCCTCTCTTCATTTCTCTCTGTCCTATCCAACAATGATGACATCAATAACAACAATAATAACTACAACAATAAACCAACAAGGGAAACAAAAGGGAATAAATACATAAATAAATATTTTAAAAAAGAAAGAAAGAAAATAAATGGCCACCAGGAGGAGTGGATTCATTGTGCAAACACAGAGTCCCAGCTTTGACCCTGGTGGCAATAAAAATAAAAGTTTTTAATGCTATTTTACACATTTTGTGTTGTAATATGATCACCTCTATAGCATCTTTATTGTGTTTTACATTTATTTATTTTGGACAGAGGCTGAGAGGAATTGAGAGGGAAGGGGGTGATTCAGAGGGAGAGAGACACCTGCTGCACTCTTTCACCAGTTGTGAAGCTTCTCTCCTTTAGGTGGGGACCAGACCTTGTGCACTGTAATGTGAGTGCTTAACCAGATGTGCCCACTCCTGGATCCCCTCTATAGCAGTTTATAGCATTATATAACTGGTCTGCAACATTGCATTCGGTGTGCATGGGAATTCTGTGGCTTGGCTACTTTCCTTACAGTTTTGTACCCTTGAACTCCATCACTCTATAGTTCCTCTCTCAATCTTCTGATAGCCACAATTTTCTTCTAATCTGTTTATTAAATGTATTCATTTTACTGAGAAGAAATACAGAGACACATAAAGACACACACACAGAGAGAGAGAGAGACACCAGAGCACTGCTCATTTCTGGCTGAGGGTGTTCTGGGGATTAAGTCTGGGACTTCAGATCTGGGGACATGAAGTCTTTTGCAAACCTGTTATGCTGTCTCCCCAATGCTGCTGCTTCTTCTTCTTCTTCTTCCTCTTCTTCTTCTTCTTCTTCTTCTTCTTCTTCTTCTTCTTCTTCTTCTTCTTCTTCTTCTTCTTCTTCATCATCTTCTTCTTCTTCTTCTTCTTCTTCTTCTTCTTCTTCTTCTTCTTCTTCTTCTTCTTCTTCTTCTTTTTAATGCAAGTTTAACACTTTAAGATTCTGCATACAGGGGCTGAGCAGCGGCATACCTGGTTAAGTGCACCCATTAGAAAATGCACAAGGTGCTAAGCGCAAGGACTGGCATAAGGATCCTGGTTTGAGCCCCCAGTTCCCTACCTGCAGGGGAGTCACTTCATAGGTGGTGAAGCAGATCTACTGGTGTCTGTCTTTCTCTCCCCCTCTCTGTCTTCCCTTCCTCTCTCCATTTCTCTCTGTCCTGTCCAACAACAACAACAACATCAATAACAACTACAACAATAAAACAACAAGGGCAACAAAAGGAAATAAATAAATAAACAAATAGCGAAAAAAGAAAAGAAAAGAAAATGCACAAGGACCCAGGTTCAAGCCCCTGGTCCCCACCTGCAGGGGGGAAGCTTCATGAGTGGTGAAGTAGCACTGCAGGTGTCTCTCTATGTCTCTCCCTCTCTATCCCCTCCCCTCTCAGTTTCTCTCTGTCTTATCAAATAAACAAACAAATAAATAAAGTTAAATTTTTTTTAAAAAAGATTCTACATACAAGTACCCTGCAGTGCTTGCTGTTCTTTGTCTGATTTAACTTTGGCTCAAGATCCATCCATGTTGTCATAAGTGGAAAGATATCTTCCTTTCCTGGATGGTATTTGGAAAGTGTGTGTGTGTGTGTGTGTGTGTGTGTGTGTGTGTGTGTGTGTGTTCTAAGATTCAGTTCACCAAAACGAAAATGGGTGTTATCATAGCAAGACCATTCATTGCCAGGTAGTTAAAATGTGCCAGATATAAAGTAAGCCAGTTTGAAAGGTATGCCAAAGAATGAGACAAGAGCAGAAGAAGAGGGGAGGAGAAGAAGAGAAAGAAGAGGAAGAGGGAGCAAAAGGAGAGGAGGAGGAGGAAGAGGAAAGAAGAAGATCTGATATGGGGATGAGATGGGGACCCCTCTTTTTCAGAACTTTGTTGGCGACTCCTGCGGATGTTCAGCCTCAGAGAATATTAGAAGGCCTTTTGGTCCCTGGATTAATTAGCTTTGGAATATGAAGTCAATGTGCAGACTGCTGAAGGAGAGGCTTTCAAAGAGGAGCGAGAGAGCCTCCCATCACACATAGACACCACAGGCCACAGATCATCACATTCCTCCTGAGCTGGATTTAATTAGAAATTTCTGGGACTGCTTGGCATGAAAATAGCAGCTGTCAAGTTGGCCTAGTCTTGCCCAGCCCTCAGCACAGCTGCACACAGTTTTTCTTTCTCTTTCCAGGAAGACCTGTGCAGGAAACCTGCTATATTCTGGCAGGGCTGGGAGTGGCTCTCACAGGATAATCAGATCAGCTTAGACAGTCTATGAGAAAGAATTCTGTGAAGCCAAGTACTCCTACTTTCTGCACCCCAAAAGCCATTTTGTTCCATGCTCCCAGTGGGGGAGAAGTGACAGGAGGAAGAAGATAAGAGGTCTCTGAACTCAGGCTCCATCAGAGAGAGGAGGAAAAAGGAAGGGTTTAGATGAACTTGTAGGGTTATGTGTTGTTTGCAGGGGAAGAGAGGGCTGGACCTGCAATAAAAAGGGAGCAGTTACATACAAATCCAGAGACAGATAGTTGTAGAGAAGATAGTCAACCCATGTCTATACTCTTGGGAGAATTGTGGTTTGCAATGGAGGGATTGAGGATTCAGAAGTCTAGTGGTGGGAATGATGTGGAATAATACGCCTGTTGACATATAATTTTGTAAATCAATATTTAATTATTAATAATAATAATAAAATATTTCTGTGCTTTTTCGCTCACCAACCCACTTTTCTCCCTTCTTTTGTCTTTCTTTCTCTTTCTCTCTTGTTCTTTCTTCTTCCTTCTCACCCTCCATTTCCTCCTCCTCCCCTTTTTTTGATTTAAGTTTTCCTAGAAGGTTTTCAGTGTAAGCTTGTGAAACATTTTGGAAAGGAAGTATTTCAAAGTACTCTGGAAGCCCAAGCAGTATTGCAGTGGCCCCACTGGGCAAAAGAGTGGGTGAAATTTCAGTGTCCTTTAATTCTTTTTCATTTATTATTTTGTCAGTGATTTTTAGCAATGGTTTACAAAACTATAAGTACGGCAAAGTTCCATACCACACTCAACACCAAAGTTCTGTGACCACCACCCCTCCCCAACAATAAGCACCAATGTTCTCACACACTTAGAGGACATCCTCTCCCTCTCCCTCTCCCTCTCCCTCTCCCTCTCCCTCTCCCTCTCCCTCTCCCTCTGCCTCTCCCTCTCCCTCTCCCTCTGCCTCTCCCTCTCCCTCTGCCTCTCCCTCTCCCTCTCCCTCTCCCTCTCCCTCTCCCTCTCCCTCTGCCTCTGCCTCTGCCTCTGCCTCTGCCTCTCCCTCTCCCTCTCCCTCTGCCTCTGCCTCTCCCTCTCCCTCTCCCTCTCCCTCTCCCTCTCCCTCTCCCTCTCCCTCTCCCTCTCCCTCTCCCTCTCTCTCTCCTCTCCCTCTCCCTCTGCCTCTGCCTCTCCCTCTCCCTCTCCCTCTCCCTCTCCCTCTCCCTCTCCCTCTCCCTCTCCCTCCCCCCTCCTTCCCTCACTCCCTCTAATCAAGTTTGTGTGTTTCAGTTCTCTGTACTCCACATTTGATGGAGACCATCCACTCGGATTTCTTCCTTTCCTTGGTGTTGCTGAATATTGCCCATGTCCCTTTGAAGTAGTGCTTTCACGCCCTTTGGAAATATACTGAGGAGTGGTATTGCTGGGTCATAAGGCAATTGTTATTTGTCAGAGGACTCTCCAAACAGTTTTCCAAAGGAGGTGCACCACTTTGCTTCCTCACCAACACTCTACCAGAGTTCCCTTTGCTCCAGGACCTTGCCGGCATGTGCCACTTCCTGTTCTGTTGATGTAGCCATTCTCACAGGTGTGACGTGGAGTCTCAGTGTGGTTTTAGGCTGAACTTCTTCAGCCTAATAAATAGAGTTGGAGGTATCTTGGCTCAGGCACTTAGAAGGGGTTTCTGACTAGAACAAGAGAGAGTGGTGGGATTTCTCTGGGTTTTGTTCTGTGAATGAAGATGCCTGGCAAGGCAAGACTCTCAGCCTGGCCGGCCATCCTGTTGGTTACAGTAATTAAAGAATGAAAGACTGGGGGTCAGGCAGTGGCACACGGTGGTAAACACACATGGCATGAAGCACACAGACCCGGGTAAGGATCCTGGTGTGAACCCCCAGCTCCCCATTTGCAGGGGAGTCGCTTCACAAGTGCTGAAGCAGGTCTGCAGGTGTATCTTTCTCTCCCCCTCTCTGTCTTCCCCATCCTCTCTCAATTTCTCTCTCTCCTATCCAATAACAGCAACAGCAATAACAACAACAATAATAACAACACAGGCAACAAAAATAGGAAAAAATGGCCTCTAGGAGCAGTAGATTTGTAGTGTAGGCACTGAGCCCCAGCAATAACCCTGGAGGCAGAAAGAAAGAAGGGAAGAAAGAAAGGAAGAAAGACTTTAGGCACAGGTTTGGTTGGGGTTCAAGACAAATGGGGAGTTTATTACATTGTGGTACAGCTGTATGGAATGGTATTATTTGGGTACAGCAAGATGGGTAAAGGGGAAAGAAATTGGCTAGTCGTTATGGCTGGAGATGAGAGTCTTTTAAGCCTGTTTTACCAGAGCTGAGCTCCATGTCTACAGGTCCTAGGAGAAGTGGCCATGGTGGTCCTTGGGGATGAGAGCAGGAAGAAGAGACCTGCAGCTGGGTCCCGGGAACAGAGAGCAACTTCCAGCAGGCTCATGCATAACTCCCCAGCCTTTATGGGTTTGTGGAAGTCCATGGCTCCATCTGTAGACTGACTGTCAGTCGTATGCTAATTGTGTTCATCAGCCATATTGGAATTACACCCCAAAGTCCTACTATTATGAACGCCGCTAGCGGTGTTCCAACATTTCCCCACTTCTAGTATAAAGATGGAGAAAATGGTCAGAGTCTGTGTGACCACAGGAGATAGAAAATTATCTGTGTTGCTCGGGTTCCCTCCTGCAAGCCCTGATTCGCCCCCAGAAGCACGGTCACAGTAGCTGGGTATCAGACAGAGGCTCTGAGCCTACATGCAGAGCTGTGGTCTCATCCGTGCCTAACCCAGAGATGCTCTACCACCTAGGGAAATTCAGATCACATAGGTATGTCCATAATATAGGTTAGATCCTGTGGGTGGTAGGTACAAGAAGGAGATTTTCCTGCGTGACCCACTTTGTAATGTTGTTTACCTGCAGGGTAGGGGGCCGCATGAACCCAGAAAGTTACTTGGAGAGATATAAGTTATATATCTGATTAGCCCCTAAAGGTGTTTTCCCTGGGCATGAGTCAGGTGGCCCAAAAGAAATTCCTCAGGACCTGAGTCCTTTGAATAATGAGTTAATACAATACATCAATAATTCTAAAACCTGGAATCAACCCAGTTGTCCAACATCAGATGAGTGGCTCAGAAAACTGTGGTCTGTATACACAATGGAATACTACTCAGCTATTAAGAACAAAGCTGTGGTCTATATACACAATGGAATACTACTCAGCTATGAAGAACAATGAACCCACCTTCTCTGACCTATCTTGGGTGGAGCTAGAAGGAATTATGTTAATAATTATGTTAATTCAGAAAGACAAAGACAAGTATGGGATGATCCCATTCATGAACAGAAGCTGAGAAAGAAGAACAGAAAGGGAAACTCAAAGCAGGTTTTGACTGAATTTGGAGTAGGGCACCAAAGTAAAAATCTCTGGGTTGAGGGCAAGGGCGGGAGTTCAGCTTCACTGGGGTGGGGGGGGGGGGAATGGGATAAAGAAAAAATGAATAATAATAAAAAAAGAATGAGTTCACATTCTTCACCTCATCTTGGATGGAGCTTGAAGGAATCATGCTAAGTGAGCTAAGCCCCCCAAAGAAGGCTGAATATGGGACGACCTCACTCATAGATAGAAATCGAGACATCAGAACAGAAGGGGAAACACAAAGCAGACCTTGGACTGGGTTTGGTGTGTTGCACCAAGGACTGGATGCTTTCAGGTCCCGGTGCAAGATTGTGGAGAAGGACCTAGGCTGGGGGGTGAAAGTGTCTTGCAGAAAATGTAGAAATTTTACACATGTATTTACTGTAAACCATTAATCCCCTCAATTACAAAAAATAAATGCCCCTTCAATGTGAAAAAAAATTAAAAAGGATTCCTGGTGACAAAGGAGTTGTTGATTCAACAGGAAGCAGGACAACCAGTGAAGATGTGAATAAACAACTTTAGGATCTGGAACGGTGTGGGGTAACTGAGTCTCACACATCCCTGGGCCTTGTCCCAATACCTTTGTTCTATGGTGCCTCAATCAGCTGCTCTTCCTGTGCGTTTCTGAGGTTAAGGATTAACCCAGGAGCCATTGCTTTCTGCAAGTGGTCATTCTTTTAACCCCATCCAGGCTAGAGGAACAAAGCAGACCGCTTACTGGGCCCAAAGCCCTTCAGGCACTGAGTTAGGCATGAAGTACACATTCAGTCTGCAAGTGTCAAATATCTTTTTGGACTGTGCTGCTTTTGCGCCCCTCCATTAGGGGAAACACGAATTCCAAACACACACCTCACTGGGAGCCAATAGCACGCTATTGTTTGACACAAGGAGGGCAGGGAGAGAGTGCAAAGGCCTTTCTAAAGAATCCACGGGAGCATAAGGTCTTTTGTGGGGGTCATTCAGAATCTGACAATTCAAACCTCCTCTTGAGAAATGCAACTCTAAAGCTACACTCAGTGATCAACATTAACGATTTTATTCAGTGCTCTGGAACCAGGTCAAAAGCATCGAAACCATTTGAGAAGTGTTGAGACATCCACACTGCTGAACTTTGCTTAAGAAGCGTCCATAGCCTCACACGCAGGGTCCCTCCCCACCCCCCAGCTCTGCCCTTCAGCCCAGAAGTCCTCGCACTGGCTTTCCTGGCTTTATGAAAACAAGATGCTTGCTGTGATTTTTCCCCCTCCGATGTCCCGTGACATGAAGCTCTGTTGCATTTTATAAGAGAAGAACAAGGGGAGGTGGAGCCCACTCTCCTGATGGAGCATGGTAGGAGTCTGAGATGCCCTTCCACTGTGGTGTTCTGCAGGGTTCCTGAGAATAACGGCTCCTTTCGCTCCACCTTCAGTTCAGGACTGGGTATTTCATCATTGAGGGGCAGAGGCGGAGAGAGACTCATTCAAGGTATTTGATTCACCTGAGGGAGGTTTTTTTTTTTTTTAATCACTTTATCTATTAATGTGAGAGGAGGAGGAGGAGGAGAGAGAGAGACAGTACAAGCACTGCCTGCCTGGAGTTTTTTTTTTTTTAATCACTTTATCTATTAATGTGAGAGGAGGAGGAGGAGAGAGAGAGAGAGAGAGAGCAAGTACAAGCACTGCCTGCCTGGAGTTATTTTTAAAATCACTTTATCTATTAATGGGAGAGGAGGAGGAGAGCAAGTACAAGCACTGCCTGGCTGGAGTCTGACCCAGTGCTTTATCCACAGCACCAATTCCTGGGCTAAGGAGTCAATGTCCAGATACAAATAACAGGTGGTTATATGTCACACAGATAAGATCAGAAAGAATACATTTCCAAGGGGAAAACATCAGAGTAAGGGTCCTTAAAACTGTCATTGTCCAAATGTCATTATGTCCGGTGCATTCTTTTGATGTCATAAGATACTGAGTTTATTCCATTTGCACACATGCACAGTCTCCAGACGCTCAGGGAAGCCACCAGACAATAGAGTTATGGGTGACTGCTTGTGGCAATACCACCATTGCTAGCCTGTGGGCCAGAATAAAAAAAATCTCTGACATAACCAGACTTTGGCATAGAGCAGGACTGTTGTAGTAAGGGACACAGCGTGAAAAAACAGGCCTCATGGTCTTATAGGAGAAGGAATGTGCCTGGCAGACAGACGACATAAATTTTGCAAGCATGGAGGTAAAGGTAACAATCAGTGGGGTTTCCAATAACAAGTGTCGGGAAGTCTGGGGTCAGAAATTTCTTTAGCATCTGTCTCTCACTACAGTAAAATATTCATTGGGGGAACCCCATGAACTCCAAGCCCAGAAGCCTCTAATCCTCAATTTATTCATCAGAGCTTGAGTTCTCTACTGTGGACCCTCTTGGTGCCTCACTCAGATGGGAAAGTCAGGTTGCAATTTCTTTTTTTTTCTCTGCCAGAGAGAAAATTATTCTGGAAGACCTTGAACCTTGGCTCCAGCCACACCCCACTTGCCAATGCTAATTTCATGGCCCCACGAAAGCATGACAACATACAAGCTTTATGAGTTTGGAAGGAGAGGACAACTGGATTGGGAGGAGAGGTTTCAATAATGCCCAAAGCTTCCTTCATGAAAACCAACTTCAAGGTGCCGGGTGGTGGTGCAGCTGGTTCAGTGCACATGCTACAATGCACAAGGGCCCGAGTTCAAGTCCATAGTCCCCACCTGCAGGGGGAAAGCTTCACAAGTGGTGAATCAGAAATGCAAGTGTCTCTTTGTCTCTCTACCTCTATCTTCCCCCTTTCCTCTCGATTTCTGGCTGTCTCTATCCAATAATTAACAAAGATATTTAAAAGTTTAAAAAGTACAAATGTTTCATATTTACAAACAAGCAAACTAACTAACAACTTCAATTTCTGGCCACGATAATGCAAAGAGGATGGCCTCATCATTTTTAACAGCTGTATAGTCTATTGTGTATATGTACCACAACTTCCTTTGTCTCTCCTTGGACATCAGGGTTGCTTCCAAGTTTGGGCTGTTACACACGGTGCTGTTTATGAGCATTGGTTTGCACAGGTATTTTTATTTTCCCTGGCCTATACTGTAACTCATTAATCATGTGTGTCTAATCTCAGGGCCCTGGCAACTGGCTAAGTCTCTTTACCTGCAAAGTCCTCAGATAGATAGATAGATAGATGATAGGTAGGTAGATGATAAATAGATGACAGGTAAGCAGGTAAGTAGGTAGGTAGGTAGGTAGGTAAGTAGGTAGATAAATGATAGGAGCACAGCTCAGCTCTGGCATGGGGGGTTGAACCTGATGCTTTAGAGTTTTAGGCATGACACTCTTTTGTAAAATCATCACGCCATCTCTCAGGTCCTATTATAAATGATACTGCATGAAAAAGTAAATGTGTTTTGTTTACTGCTTTAAACTATTAGGCTGTTTATTGACTTGTTTGCTTTAAAATATTTATTTATTTGATAGAGATAGAGAGAAACTGAGAAAAGGAAGGGGTGGAGTGGGAGGGAGAAAGACTCCTGCAGCACTGCTTCACCATATGTGAAGCTGTCCTCCTGCAGGTGGAGATGCTTGTTTGTTTGGAGGGCTAGGGACTTGTACAAGCATCAGTTCCCCCACTGCAGCCCAATTTTTAATTCAGGTAAACAGAGAGAAAGGGAGAGATACCACACCATGAGGATTCCCTTTTTCCCCATGGCCATAGAACCATGCTCTTGCTGTCACAGTTTGAATCTGGATCTTGTGCACGGCAAGGCATGTCCTCACCCTATGGCTATTTCCCCAGCCTCCCACCAAGGTCTGAAACTGCCACAGCACACCCCCTTCCATGCTGACTAACGTATGGTCTGAGCCAGAGAAAGGCAGGCAGCTTCCTGCAGAGGAGTAAGAAGTAGAGTCCCCACCCTTCTAAAGGCAGATTTTTCCTGAGGATTCCACAAGGGGAAAACAAAAGGACAGAAACTGGATAGAATGTTCAGCTCATGCTTCATGAATTAAAGCAACATGCTTCGACTTCAAGTCGGAGAACTAAATATTTTATTTTTATTTTATTTAGAAATCAGTATTTGGAAAGCTGGCAGATTTCCCCCTAAGGGTAAACTGGATATGATGCCAAGTTCACACTCATGGAATTAATTGACTGCTCTCCTTTCAACATGAGGTATCAAAGCCTTCCACATTAGTGACCCATGTAAAACAAACCTTACCACATGGGTTGTGGTTTTCAAGAAGACTTCTAGTAAATGAACTACTCAATATAAGTTTACTGGGGCAGAGTGAAGTGATGGGAAAACACACTTACTGAGACTAGTTCTTTTGTGTTTCTTCTCATTTTATGCAGACTTTTTTTTTTTTTGGAGTTCAGAAGTCAACAGAAGTGGTAGCATTGTTTTGTAATCATGGGCTTCTTTCTGGAACAAAAGCTTTGAAAATGTTGATTCTTTTAAAAATAGCTTGGATGCTTTTGTATCATATAGATGGGAGCGGAGGGGATCATGCTAAGTGAAAAACCCAGAAGAGGCCATCTCGGACTACCTCACTTATACGTGAGGTAGAAAAACACCAATCAAGGCAAAGAGATCAAAGAAGCTCTTAGACTCTGACTTCATAACTGAGAGTATGCCAAAGCAGGGGAGGGGACTAGAAGGGTGGAAGGGATCCAATAGGCTGTGGTCAATGGCTGTTGGAACTTTGGTGGTGGGAGTAATGTGGTTATGTACCTCAAGAAGAGGTGTGAAATTGCACCCCTAAAGTATACAGCCTTGTAAAGCCATATTATCTCAATAAAATAAAAAACAAATAAAAGGGAATTAGGGGGCTTCATTGGTGACACTCCCAGTTGAGTGCATATTCTCAGTGCACAAGGATCTAAGTTTGAGCCCCCAGTCCCCACATGCAGAGTGAAGCTTCTTTAAAGCACAAGGACCAGCATAAGGACTCTGGTTCGGCCCCGGCTCCCCACCTGCAGGAGAGTCACTTCACAGGCGGTGAAGCAGGTCTGCAGGCGTCTGTCTCTCCCCCTCTCTGTCTTCCCCTCCTCTCTCCACTTCTCTCTGTCCTTTTTTTAAATTTTTTTAAATGCTTATTTATTTCCTTATTGTTGCCTTTGTTGTTTTTGTTGTTGTTGTAGTTATTATTGTTGTTGTCATTGTTGGATAGGACAGAGAGAAATGGAGAGGGAGGGGAAGACAGAGAGGGGGAGAGAAGAGAGACACCTGTAGACATGCCTCACCGCTTGTGAAGCTCAGACTCCCCTGCAGGTGGGGAGCCGGGGCTCGAACTGAGATTCTTATGCTGGCCCTTGCGCTTCGTGCCATGAGTGCTTAACCCGCCCAACTCCTCATTTCTCTCTGTCCTATGCAACAACAACATTAGCAGCAACAATAATAATAACAACAATGATGAAACAAGAGCAACAAAAGGGGAAAAAATAGCCTCAGGAAATTCATGGTGCAGGCTTGACCAAGCCCAGCAATAACCCTGGAGGCAAAATAAAAATAAAAATGTTTTTTTTAATTTTTATTTATAAAAAGGAAACACTGACAAAAACCATAGGATAAGAGGGGTACAACTCCACACAATTCCCACCACCAGAACTCCATATCCCATCCCCTCCCCTGATAGCTTTCCTATTCTTTATTAGTAATTTAATATTGATTTAAAATTTTATAAGATAATGGGTATAATTCTACACCATTCCCACCACCAGAGTTCTGTGTCTCCATTCCCTCCATTGGAAACAAACTGTAGTACTCCAAGATCACAGATAGGGAGTGGATATATATATGTATATATATGTATATATGCTCATTTTTTCTATGGTCCTGCTTCTCTTCCTTTCTAAGTTATGTCTACTACTTCTGAGTACTTCTTTCCTCTTCTTTATTCAGGTCCTGATGAAATTGGAGTTCACACCCCTCTGGTCATCTTCTCCCTAACATTTTTAAAAAAAATTTTATTTATAAAATGGAAACACCAACAAGACCATAGGATAAGAGGGGTACAATTACATACAATTCCCACCACCAGAACTCCATATCCAGTCCCCTGCTTTGATAGCTTTCCTATTCTTTATCCCTCTGAGAGTATACACCCGGGGTCATTATGGGTGCAGAAGGTGGAAAGTCTGACTTCTGTAATTGCTTCGGCCTCATTACTCAGGTGAGACTATCCTTTCATAGTATTCTCTAATTCCATTCCAGGTGGTTCACTTCCTAATAAAATCCCAAAACCTAGATATAGACCCGGTCCCATGAGAGAGAGAGAGAGCATATGTTCACATGTATCTTTATAAATAAGGACAAAATATATACCTGAAAGCAAAAGTACATAATAGTCAGACCTTCCACCTTCTGCATCCCATAATGATCCTGGGTGCATACTCTCAGAGAGATAAAGAATGGAGTTTATAGTCAACAATATTTATACACCTTTCCCATATTTGGGAGCTACTCTCTTCCCTGATCCGGCTTTCTGGTCCTTTTCCCAGCCATGACATCATCTCCTCAGACAATAACATGGATTAACCTGCATATCAGATTTCAGGTTCAGGGGAAAAAACAAAAACAACAACAACAAAAAGCTACTATAGTCATGGGCCCTTTGGAATATAACTAAAATCGGCCTACTAGCTGTCTTCAAAATGGAGACCCCCTCCAACCCTTCATCTGCATTATTCCAGCCTTTAAATTCATGATTAGTCAACAATTTGTTTGGCTTTATATGTTAATTCTCTTTTTAGCCACCAGGTTCCAGATGCTACCATGATGCCAACCAGACTTCCCTGAGCAGACAACCCCACCAATGTGTCCTGGATACCTGCTTCCCCAGAGCACTGCCCCACTAAGGAAAGAGAGAGACAGGCTGGGAGTATGGATCAACCTGTCAATACCCATGTTCAATGGGAAAGCAGTTACAAAAGCCAGAGCTTCCACCTTCTGCACCCCACAATGACCTTGGGTCCATGCTCCCAGAGGGGTAAAAAATAGGAAAGCTTTCAGGGGATAAGATGGGATACAGAGTATTTATGCTGGAAATTGTGTGGAGCTATACTCCCCTTATCCTATGGTTTTGTCAATGTTTCCTTTTTATAAACAAAAAGGGAATATATAAATAAATATTTAAAAAACAAATTAAAAAAGAGACACCTGCAGACCTGCTTCACAATGTCTGAAGCTTCCCCACTGCAAGTGGGTAGCAGGGACTCAAACCCAGGTCCTTGGACATTGTTAACATGTGTAGTCAACCAGGTACCCCACTATCTGCACCCCCCAAAAGTGTTTTTAAACATAAGGGGGGCAATAAAAATTTGAAGTATAGAAAAAAATAACAGATCAAGTGATACCTGTCACTGAAAAGACATCTGTCTGAAGTCATTCCAGAGTTCTAATAAGTTGATCTCTTTCCCTGGTATCAATGTCTTTTCAGAAAGGTAGCATGCCACAAGGTGAAGTACTGAGGTCAGCTGGGAGGCAGATGGACTGGCAGAAAATGGGAAAGGACATGCATTGTGGATTCTGTATGAAAGAACAGATAAAAGCAGGGAATAAAGAGGCCAAGTGATGGTACACCTAGCAAAGCACACATGTCACCATGTGTGAGGATGAGATTAAAATCCCTGTTAACCTGCCTAGAGGAGGTGAAGCTTCAAGAATGGTGGTATTGTGTGGCAGCTGCCTCCTTTCTACCTGTATCTCCCTCTCTATCTCTCTGTGGGTCTCAGATTCTGTCAAAATATTTAAAATGGCCACCAGGAATAGTGGAGGCATGCTGGAATATATAGTTGAGTCCCAACTATAATGCCAGTTGAAAAGAATAAGAACAAAAAAGAGCAGGGGGAGAAGGGTAAAGTTAAAATAGTTAGTTTGAGTAATTTTCTTGGGCTCTCAGCACATATCTGTTGCCTGACTCTGGGTAATTAGAACAGGCAATGGTGACCTAAAGCATGAGTGTCTGATGAATGAGGTACTTGGAGTTCTCGGCAGGGTTGTGCAGTATTTGGGAACACATTTGCCAGTAAGTGTCTTACTCTAGGTACCAGTTAACACTGGAGGGGGATCTCTTTTGGTGTCAGAATGACTCCAAATATTATAGTATTAGAATACGGAAAATAAAAAACTTGGTTGCTACAAGGAGAAATGTGTTCTCTAATTCCCTGTAACATATATATATTGCAAACATACCAATCTTACTCCCAGAAATTCACAATTTCTAGTTAAACCAACACTCCAAATAAGTTAAAGCAACAAGTATGTATCATCTCATAGTTTAAGTCATGATCTAAATTAACCCTGGTGGGTCCTTTTCATCAGGCCTCTCACAAGGCATCAGTTAAGTTGCTTGTGATGGCTGCTTCTAAGCTCATTCAGAAGATTACTGGAAAAATTCTGTTCCCTGTGGGTTAATATGAAGCCCAAACAGATCGAGATGTTATGTGTATTGACACTTTAATGAGCTCCACCTGAAAAGTTGTGGCCAATGAAAAGTTATTTAAGGTACCAAGCAGTAGCATCAATTTGTTTACAAGAGTGTATAAAAAGTAAAAACATGTAAAAAACCTGGTTATGTGCAAGGTCCTGCCTAGGTTAGAATTAATCAGTAGTTCCAATAATCTACCTGTGATACATGTTTTAAATTTGGGCATCAAATTGAGCCAGATTTGAGAGGACTACTTGACTGCACACCTGGGGTCTTCCCCAGTAGTTGCTGCTAAGGAAACCTGGCTCCTGCCTCTTTGCAATTAGACAGATGAAAAGAATTCCTGGATCTACACTGTTTGCCAGCTAGTGTATATACTGAGTTCCCACCTTAAGTGATTTGTAAACCTCCATCTCTCCTTTTAGTGGTAATAATCATAGATGTAATTGCTTTGAGCGCTAAAGATAAGCCTTTCCACTTAATAGTGGAAGTTATTGCTCTTGAGATCTGAATCTCATATTTAGTAGGAGGAGGGCCTTAATTCTTTGATGGTGTTTTCTGGCTTGACGGGTCTCCAAAGAGAAGTTAACATCATGGATACTGGCTTCCATCAATGATAAAGAAAGAGGGGAAACACAAGACAGAAAGGAAAAAGATAACTTGGAAGTTGGACTGGGTATGGTGCAATGCACCAAAGGAAAGGACCCTGGGGAAGGGGGTGAAGGAATGGGATGGAGATGCATTGGGGTCTTGCTGCATGCTGGTGGGGAAGAATCTAGGTTAGGGGAGAAAATGTTTTGCAATCATCTATTATAGGGAGTTGATAGGTTGTACTGGCATGTCAGTGACTATATTGTAAATCATTACCCCCTTACAATAAAGTGGGAAATAAAAGAAAGAGGACATGAAAGAGTGAACAAGATGAAAGCCAGAATCTCTCTGTAATCTGCTGCTGGAAGAGGCATCTCATGACTCTAGTTTATTCTGTCTCAGAAGCACGCTATTAGGCCTCCCCTACAGTCGCAGCCAGCGTGAATATAAAGATATCTTACTAATTTATCTTCCATGAGCACATCCTGCAGGGAAATGCCAGTATCTCTGCATCAGAAAATGGACAGACTTGAGAAGCGGCCACTCTCCAAGCCTGGCAGTAAGGTGGTCTAAAGTCTCCTTCTCCAGACCTACTTCCTTTCATAAGCCCAAGTGCTGAGCCCTTCTGAACAAAAACCATGTAATTCAAAATGGAGGTCCCTATCACATCCTCCTACATCAAAGCATGTAAGTTTCCTGGGACTTTGAGATGATCCAGGGATTGGGGAAGATATTCACCAGGGTAATCACAGTCAAACACCAGAACACACTTAAGAGAGCTAGTCTAAATGAGTCAGGGTAGCCAGAGCAAAACAGAACTATACTAGCCAAATCAGAACACATATCCACTCGAGCATACAACCCTAAGGAAAATAGATTTGTTTTCCTGAAATCCTTCTGAAGACTTGTTCGAAGTGGAAACTAAAGTTGAGATATGGAAAATAAAGTCTCTGAACAATAAGTATGCATACCTTCTCTGTACGTCATTTTCCCACATAAAGATTTTAAAGGATTATCATCAAGGAAAACTTTTTGATGTGGGAAGGGGAAAGTTGTCATGGAAAGTTGCAGCTGTGCCAATAATTGCATGTGGTCATCCCATCTATGGTCTAAGCACCTGCTCTCTTGCTTGAGCATGGAGAATGTGGTGGGGACTTTCCTTTCTCATCCACAATCTGTTGTCCCCTAAGGAACACTAAGTCTTTCTATCTTTACCTGAAGGTGGAGTTGGGTCATACACAAGAGTTCAGGCCCTCCCAGATATAAGAGACAGGATGGATAATTGTGTGAATCAGAAAGACTTATGTTCTCTCTGACCTTAGTATTGGTTAGTGTTGGGTAGGTAACACAAGATTCAAGCTCCAAAACCCCATCAACCCTCCTCTTTAAGGAAAGGTATTTCAGCAGCAGGTACAAGTAATGAGACTGTCACGATGTAGATGGCCACAAAATAGTGCGTGCGTGCATGTGCATGTGTGTGTGTGTGTGTGAGTGTGTGTGTGTGCACGTGTGTGCATCTATGATTAAGACTTTTAAGGTATCCCATCTGTAGAAGACGCACAGAGTGAATTCAAGAAGTACTCAGAAGTCTTATCATTACTATAACTGACCATCATCTTTCCATCAACAAATCATTTCAGTTGTTACTCGCAGCATTTCTCTTCAGCTAGGAGACAAACACTTCTTATTTTAATTTTATTAGTGATTTAAAACTGATTTACAAAATTATGAGATAACAAGGGTATAATTCTACACTGTCCCCACCACCAGAGTTCTGTGTCTCCATCCCCTCCATTAGAAACTGCATTAGTCTTCCCAAGGTCACAGATGTGAGGTGACTATTATTTTCACCCTCTATCTTTTATCCTTTCTTTTTACAAAGATTATATATATGGTCGGTGCCAGGTGAGGATGCACCTGATTAAGTGCGCATGTCATCATGTACGAGAACCTGGGTTCAAGCTCCCTAACCCCACCTGCATTAGGAAATATTCACGAGCAGTGAAGCAGTGCTGTTACTTTCTCTTTCTCTGTCTCTCTTCCCCGACTCTATCCCCCTTTCCTTTCAATTGCTCTCTGTCCTATCAAAATAAATAAAGTTAAAAATAAAAATGCCCTATTAAAAATATTAGAGGCCAGGCAGTGGTGCACCCAGTTAAGTGTACATATTACCAAGCACAAGGACCTGAGTTCCAGCCCCTGCTCCCCACCTGCAGGGGGAAAGCTTCATGAGTAATGAAGCAGGTCTGCAGGTGTCTCTATGTTTCTCTCCCTCCCTACCTCCCACCCTCTCAATTTCTCTTTGTCCTATCTAATAAAAAATTAGACAGAAAAAAATGAAAACAAAAACAAATGGCTACCAGGAAGGAGTGGTGGATACGTAATGCCAGCACTGAGCCCGCCAGCAATAGTCCTGGTGGCAATTTAAAAAAGAATCACATAATATTTCCTGAGAAATGTGTAAGTTGTGACTGCCATAGACATTAGCAGACCAGTTATTCAATTATTACCAGCTATTATATATTTTCTGTTTCAGCTTTGTATCAGAATTGTATCTCAAGGAGTGCTCAAGTTATGAAACTTGCATAATATGCACTTATGTTCTTGAAACTCTTAATTATCTCTGGGATTCTTATTAACTCTTATAAAACTGAGAAAAAATCGGGAGTCGGGCTGTAGCGCAGCGGGTTAAGCGCAGGTGGCGCAAAGCACAAGGACCGGCATAAGGTCCCAGTTCGAACCCCAGCTCCCCACCTGCAGGGGAGTCGCTTCACAGGCGGTGAAGCAGGTCTGCAGGTGTCTATCTTTCTCTCCTCCTCTCTGCCTTCCCCTCCTCTCTCCATTTCTCTCTGTCCTATCCAACAGCGATGACAACAATAATAATAATTAAAAAAAAAACTAGGGCAAGAAAAGGAAATAAATAAATAAAATTAAATTAAAAAAAAAATGAGAAAAAATCAATGTCATTTACTTTATCTACTTTTTGAATAGTAAGACTCATAAGAAAGGTTGCCTTGCCTTTTTAAAGATATCAGTTCTTTTCTACTATTAGGATGTATGGAAGAATCTTTATATTCAGTTTGATCTCTTGTAAAGACTTATGAACATAAGCCAGATATAACATTATTTTCTCTGTCTGACAGCATAATTGGTACCAGGAGTAACTTCAGGAAACAGATCCTTGAAATATCTTCCTGGGATTGGGCTGCTTTCAATATTAAAGAAGAGGTCTTGCAAAACCTTGTTACCGGGGAAAACAAAACACCAATGTTGACGTGGAAATCTGTGTCACCAGTGGTGACATAGGAGGAGGTGCAGATGAAAGAACAGGACAGGAGAGCTGGCGTCTTTGTCATGTAGACACTATGGCAGTTCAGTTTTGAGGATAGTTGTAGACCAACTTGGTTTGATTGCCTGCTCTGTGTTCTTGTATCTCATCCATGTTCTGGAAATTTCCAATCTTTGCTTCCCAAGCCTTATCTACTCACCTTTCTTCTAGAACACATTCCTTTCCTCCCTATATAACTTTTCTTTTTCCTTGACCAGAATTTTTTGGTTATATGGGAATGAAAGGAGATGTTGAGTCACACATTTTCTATCTATCATCTATCTATCTATCTATCTATCTATCTATCTATCTATCTATCATCTATCTCTGCCTTCCCTCTCAATTTCTGTCTCTATATAAACTATGTTAATCCAAAAAGACCAGCTAGTTAAAACACCCAAGCTAATAAATATATAAAGTAACAATGATGATGATAATAATAAATTTTAAAAGAAAAATTAAAAAATCAAAACTTTTAGAGATCCAAACTGTAGACTGTATAGGAGTAGGGGCTATGTCTACATTCACCTGTTTCTATCTTTTACTTTTCTTTTATAATTTCTTTTTTTTATATTTTTATTTATTTGTTGGATACAGAAAGAAAGAAACTGACAGGAAAGGGGAGAGAGAAAGATACCAGCAGTACTACTTCACTTCTTGTGAAGCTTCTCCCCTCCTGCATGTGGGGACTGGGAACTTGAACTTGTATCCTTAAGAATTATAACCAGACCTTCTACCTTCTGCAACCCTCAATGACCCTGAGTCCATGCTCCCAGAGAGATAGAGAATGGGAAAGCTATCAAGGGAGGGGGTGGGTTATGGAGATTGGGTGGTGGGAATGGTGTGGAGTTGTACCCCTCCTACCCTATGGTTTTGTTAATTAATCCTTTCTTAAATAAAAATTAAAAAAAAAGAATTATAACATGTGTGCTCACCCAGCTATACAACTGACTGGCCCCCTCAGGTTCTATACAAGTACCTGCAACCTAGAGAAGATCAATAAATAGTGAATTTTGTTCTCTGTGAAAAGATCAATTTGACGCCTGTATTTTGGGGTGGTCCAAGAAAAGTAATGAAATAGCTGTGTTTGGAATAGCCACTGAGATGTTTAGATAACACCTGTGGAAAATTCTGGGATTACATGATAGCATACCCAGTTGAGAGTACATGTTACCATGTGCAAGGACCTGGGTTCGAGCCCCTAGTCCCCTCCTGCAGAGGGGAAGCTTCATAAGCAATGCAGCAGTGCTATAGGTCTCTCTCTTTCTCTTTGCCCTCTCAATTTCTCTCTGTCCAAACAAAACAGAGAGAGAGAGAGAAAGAGAGAAGGAAAAATGGCCACCTGGGGCAGTGAATTTATAGTGCCAGCACTGAGCTCCAGCAAAATCCCTGGTAACTATAAAAAAAAAAAAAAAGGAAGGAAGAAAAGAAAGAAAGGAAAAAAGAAAGACAAGATGGACTCTCAACTTGATTGAGACCACTGTGTCTCCTCCATCTCCCGACTCACAAAGCTGATGTTCTAGAAGGTCTGGGTGTCTAAGGGTTTGGAAGGCAGCTCCTCCTTCTCTCTGCCACTTCCAGACCACTCTGACTCCACTCTGCTCCTGAATCACTGCTCAGTAAGTAAGAGGTAAATCTCCTACTCCACTGGGTTCTTCTCAAGCTGCCTGATTAGAATGCAAACAAGCACCACCACCAACGAACATCGTTGGGTGGGTTAGCAAAAGGAAAATAATCTATGTTAAGGGACCTGGGACATCAAGAACAAAGGGAGGAGAGACTTCACATGGCAGAGGTCTGAGAATAAAATGATGAGATTCTCAGATAGAAAGGACATGTTGACAGGTGAATCTGCATCCATATTATGCTCTTCTCAGAAGGGGGAGCATTTGCTTCTTCCATGGGGAAAAGGACAATGGACTAAGACAAAAACAAGAATATCTTCTAAGTCCTTAGGGCCTTCTTGCTCCTAACTTCAAGTACTCTGTATTCTTGAAGTCATGGGGACATGTCTTAGGCCCTCAGTTGATCTTGGTTTCCCATATGAGGCTGGTGTTTACGGGAAGATGTCACCTCTGGGCACACAGACCCTTCTGGGATAGGTTAAATCCACTCTATTCAATCTGTTCAGAGAAACAAAGAACAGGTTAGGAAGAAGACTCAGTCAGAAGTGACTCAGTGCTATACTTTGGAGTGAGTGATTTTTTTCAGTTCAGAGTCAATAATAAGTATGATTAGTTGTACACGAAGGTCAGGCTTACCTGGGCTTTTTTTTTTTATGAGAACAGTGCTGACAGAGCTTAAAGCCTGAGGTTAAGTAAGAGTTAACACAAAGCAGAGAGCAGTTAAGGCAATGTGTTCAAGGCTAAGAGAATTTTGAATCTGCAGAACAGAGTTAATTAGGAAGCTTTAGGGCAATTAGGAAGCTTTAGCTGTAGGAAGCTTTGTTTGTTTCTTATTTCGTTTCATCTTATTTGTTCATTTTAAATAGAGACAGAGAGTGAGAGGGATCAGGGCACCAGAGATTCCTTCAAAGCAATAGGGGCTTGATTGCACACATGGCAAAGCAGCACACTACACCCGTGAGCTACTTAGCAGGCCTACGGCTGATGTTTACGTGTTACACCTTAACTGCTTTTTCAATGACTCACTCTCCTTCCACTCACAGTAGTCACACAAATGTCTGAGATGAAGGGGACCATCTGAATCAAAGTCTAAAAGCTGAGAATTTCACTTTTTCCTAATTGTCATGGAAATAAATACCTTGGGATCCAGCGATACGCTTCCTAGGCATATAGCCCAAGGAAACAAAGGCACTAATTTGAAATATTAGATGCAACCCTATGTTCCTAGTTGTGCTATTTACAATAGTCAGATTTTGGAACCAACCTAAATGCCCAACGGCTTCTCACCATTCTTACAACCCCTCCACTTGGCATTCTTTTTCTTTAGGATGAGGTCTCTAATACTTATAGCATATGAGCACAAATCTTTATATACTTCCTACTCGGTTTAACCCTGTTTCATTATGAAACACAAGTTGACACTTAGGTCAAGAAAAGCATCCTTTATATTAAAGCAACAGAAGAACAAGCATAAGTAATTCCCCCTTAAGTAATGGCCAATGAGTCGTGTTCAAGACAGTGCCTTAGAAGTGCCTCTCTCAATTCAAACACGAAGTCCAATAAAGCAGGAAAATAATGGAAAAGTAATAATAATTCACTTTGCTTACTTTGTTTATCTTACACAGGATCAACAGTGTGGAAATCGTTCTGGTTCATAAATAGTCTCCATATGGTGTCAGATTATTTATCCTGTCTTGCAATCTGCAAATAATTTTCTCACATGATGCCGATTCTTAAGTGTATTAAATAGGAAACATTTACCCAAACACATTGAATGGAACACTTTTTTTTTTTTTGGAAGCAGCACTCGTAGCTTGTCTAATATCATAAAAATCCACAGATGGATTACACGGAAATTATATTCTAGGTCACAAATATATATGTATAATGCTGGACAGAACCGGCTGTGGTTGTTCCTGCAGCAGAGAGGACCCAGGTGCCATTTTAGTGGCACTAAGAGATGTGGTCACTTAAAACCCAAATCCAGAGCTGGGGGAGGCATTTTGTTAGGACTCGGTGAAATGAGTCCTATGGAGGGGCAGACCTCTTCCCAATGGGAATGGGTGCCTTGTGGGAAATTGGGAGAAAACCAAGCTCCTATTTGCATGAATAAAGTCCTCATATGGCTTCAAGAAGTGTGTGCATATGAGTGTCTTTTTCAAGTAGCCTGCTCTTTCCCACGGATGAAGGGAGAAGATCATGCTTTAAGAATTTCAGTTTACCAAAAAAAAAAAAAAAAAGAGAGAAGAATTTCAGTTTACAACAGTCCAGCAGCTGTGGCTTAAAGAAATCAATAGTTTTCTGTGTGTGTGTGTCGAGTAGAGTATATATATGTCCCATGGACATTCACGTCACTTACACATATTTATGCCACTCATACCTATTAATAGTCACTCTTCAACCTGTTATATATTATATACATCTATAATAGTTGTGTGTAAAAACGAAAGCTATAGGAAGGAAATAAATCACGGGACAAATGGGATCATGTGAAACAGAGTACACACAAGATAAGCATCTTATTGAATATTGGTGAATTCTCTGCAACTGACTTTCAAGATATTTTTTCTTACTTTTTTTTTTATTGCCACCAGCGTTATTGCCATAGCTCAGTGGTGCTAGCACTATGAATCCACCACTCTTTTTTTCTATTATATTTCATAGGGCCAAGAGAAATTGCGAGGATGGAGAAAGACATAGAGGGAGAGAGACAGAGAGACACCTGAAAAACTTATTTCACTGCTTGTGAAGCTTCCCCTCTGCAGATGGGGAGCAGGGACTTGAACCTGGCTCCTTGCACATAGTAATAAGTCTGGGTGCACCAATGCCTGACCCCCAACCTTCAAGATGTCCTTAGGGCCAGAGAGATAGCTCACTGCGTAGATATGTGCCTTGCCATGCACACAGCCCAGGATGGATCCCTGGCACCACACGGAAGATACCATGGTACTGGAGGGTGCTCTAATGGCTGGGGTATGTTTCCTCTCCTTATTTCTCTATCTCTCCATTTCTCTATCTGAATGGGAAAACAAGTCCATTCAGGAGTGGTGAATTGGGTCATGTGGAAGCCCTGGTTCAGGAAAAACAAATAAATAAATTGTTATAAATGTTCAATGTAGAAAAAGTCATGTTTCTCTTCTTAGTTATACTCTCTGTTTGGGGCTAGCCTGAGTTTCAGTCTTTCTGTGTGGGCCACCTAATGGTACTCCACTGTTACATTCAGTCTTTCCATGCTACACAGAACCAGCTGGGAGACAAAACCAACAAGGAGCATATGTGCTTGTGTCAGTGTGTAAATTCTGACCCTTGACATCAGCAAATGGCATCTTACTTGGATAAAGTGTCTTTATATATGCACTTAAGAATCTCTGGATAACACCATTTATATTAAGGATGAGTCCTAAATCCAATGATAGGTGTCCTTCCTTGTGAAGCTAAATGTGGGCTTCAAGGAATCAAAGAATCAAACACTGTCAGGATTAGGCAGTAGTAGAGGGTACATGTGCAAGGACACAGGTTCAAGCCCTTGGTCCTCAACTGCAAGAGGAACACTTCAAGAAAGTGAAGGAGTACTGTGAGTGTCTCCCTGTCTCTGACCCTCACTATCTCCTCCTCCCCTCTCTATTTATTTCTGTCCTG
Organism: Erinaceus europaeus; assembly: GCF_950295315.1. Taxonomy (NCBI): domain Eukaryota; kingdom Metazoa; phylum Chordata; class Mammalia; order Eulipotyphla; family Erinaceidae; genus Erinaceus; species Erinaceus europaeus. The sequence continues at coordinate 15,696,114 of NC_080166.1, read as the reverse complement.
TCAAGAAATAGAGAGAGAGAGAGAGAGAGATAAAGATAAAGAAAGGCAGGGGTGGGGGTAATGAGCAAATATATAAATATAGATAGTTATAGAAATAGTAGTCAACCTATCTGTGACCTTGGGAGAACCAGTGCAGTTTCTAATGGAGGGAATGGGGACACAGAACTCTGGTGGAGGGAAATTTTGGAATTATACCCCTGTTATCTTATAATCTTGTAAATCAATATTAAATCAGTAATAAAAAAATAGAGAAGAGGGAGAGCAAGAGTGAGAGTGAGAGCGAGAGCGAGAGAGAGAGAGAGAGAGAGTTGGTTTCTGTGTAGACAGGAAGGACTTTCTGTGTGACTCTTCCTTGTAAAAGGCCTTAGCAGCTCTGTCTGGAAGGTAAAAAACTGAAGAAGAGCACAGTGGATGCTGTCAGCTTCTGTTTGTGGTTCACTGTTTGCAAATTAAGTGTTTAGCAAACATATTTAATTGCTGTCTCTGCAAACTGACAGCCAGAAAGGGCACTCTTTCTCACCTCACCCAATTGATTCATCAGGTTACCTTGTCCCTCTAAGTCAGGCAGCCCTGTCACTTAGGGGGGCACAGTTTCAATCACCAGAAAAAGTCAGAGGGTAAGGTGACATAGGTAAGACCTCAGGAAGACACAAGCAGGGTGAGGAGTGATCTACTGCTGGAGGGCAGCTTAGGGAGAGCAGCAACCCCCCCCCCCCACACACACACACACAGGCAGCCAGGAGCAGGCCCAAGTCAGGCCCAGAAGCCCAGTGTGTCTGCACGTCCTGCCCCAGCTCCCTCCCTCCCTCCCTGACTGCAAAGACCACAACATGCAGATGGAGGCAGAGGGGACCCTGGAGACAGAGGCTGAAGCTCATCCCCTGAGGGTCCTGCCCTTCCTCTTGAGGAACTATAAAACTTGGAGACCAGGAAGCTGGAGCCTTCTTGTCTGTCTGTCTATCTATCTATCTATCTATCTATCTATCTATCTATCTATCTATCTATCTATGTATCTATCTATGTATCTATCTATCTATCTATCTATCTATGTATCTATCTATGTATCTATCTATCTATCTATCTATCTATCTATCTATCTATGTATCTATCTATCTATCTCGGGGGTCTACATACCTACATGACTTGTATTTTCTTCTGATTTTCTGTCCTTACTTTCTTCTAATAAATGCTCATTTTCTCCCCAAAACATGACTAGTTCTCTTTGTGAATCTCTGATGTAGAAGTCAGCCTAGAACCCCACCAGAGGGAAGTGGGACAATGGCCTTAGCTAGCTTCTCTGTCTCCCTCTTACCACTAGCCAAAGCAGGCCTAGAGCCACCAGCCACCAGCTGGAGGAAAGGGGGGCAGAAGGATGCTCTCTGGGAGGTTTCACACGGAGAAAGGCTCTGCCAAACACAGTGTCAGCCTTCTGGCCTACAGAGTGTGCGAGAGCACATTGCTGTTCCTCCAGTCCATCTAGGTTGAGGGCATTGGTTGCAACAACCCTAGGAAATCTTGCATTCCAAGAGCTAAGAAGCTTCTAGAAAATCAGTAGCTAGAATGGACAGTATATACTCTTGGAATATTTTCAGAAATCAAAAACACTACACAAAGACATGTCTTTCTTGGGAAGATGAAAAATTGTACCCATGTGCTAACAGCTATATTCTAAACCGTGGATCCCCCAATAAAATAAGAGAAAAAAAGAGGCTACGATTTATTAACCTAGCAGGTTTAGCTACATGTCCATTCCTTCCAGAACCTCACAGGCTGTATCTTTAAAATGTTGACCATGGGTTGGCTCTGGGGCAGACAGTAGAGTGCAAGTTACCATGCTCAAGCCCTGAGTTCAAGCCCCGTCCCTACCTGTAGTGGGGAGCGTCACAGGCGTTGCAGACATCTCTCTTTCTCTCCCTCTGTCTCCTCCTCTCTCAGTTCCTCTCTGTCTCTGTTTAGTAGATAAGCAAACAAATAATAAATTGAAAACACGTCTCTGAAAAGTAAAACATGCTTGCTATATTGCTCATTGTGAGCTGTCTTCTTTTTCCTTCCCTCTCCCCTCTCTCTTCTTTCCCTCTCCTCTCTCTCTCCCCTACCTACCCTCTTTCTTATGTATCTTCTCTCTCTCATTCCCCCTTTCTCCTTTCTCTTCATTCTCTTTCTTCTTCCTCTCTTTTTTTCTCTGTTTACTTCCTCTCTCTCTCTCTCTCTCTTTCTCCTCCGTCTGTCTCCTCTCTTTCTCCTCTTTCTGTTCTCCCCCCTCCTCTGGTCTATATGCCTCTACAGGATGTACATTGATTTTTTAAAAATATTTTTATTTATTTACTTTCCCTTTTCTTGCTCTTGTTGTTTTTTATTGTTTTTGTAGTTATTGTTGTTGTTATTGATGTCATCGTTGTTGGATAGGACCGAGAGAAGTGGAGAGAGGAGGGGAAAACAGAGGGGGAGAGAAAGATAGACACCTGCAGACCTGCTTCACTACCTGTGAAGCGACTCCCCTGCAGGTGGGGAGCCTGGAGCTTGAACGGGGATCCTTACTCCAGTCCTTGCGCTTCATGCCATATGTGTTTAACCTGCTGCACTATTGCCCATCTCCCGTTTTTTTTTTTTTTTTGTTGTTGTTGTTTTTGTTGCTGTTGTTTTACCCATATTCTCTCAATGAATGATCAACTCAGTGACCACCTGTTTTGTGATTCTTTTAAGTTGAGGATAGTCTAGAACCCTCAGAATGAAGCTTCCCTATTCCTTCTCATTTCCTTTCAACAGAGCACCAGGTAGTGACTGAGTGTGTGTGATGTTAGAGCATGGGAGGTAGCTGTCATCTGATTCCCACATCATACCCACTGGCCAGTGGTCTGACACTTCTCATCTAGGGCTTGTCCCTCTATCTGGCTCATGCTTTGGGGTGGGGGGGGGGTGTCTCCATGCTCCCTATAAGCTCCTTAGATACCTTAGACTTCCCTTAGACACCTGGGAGAGGGAAGATACAAACTCTAGCAAAAGCCTTTTCTTCAGTCCAATTGCACTTTCAAACAGTGATTGAATGCTTCCTATGTCCCAGGAAGGGTGGTAATTTAGAGAAATGAGGAGGGGCATTTGGTGGTGCATCTAGTTCAGCACACATGTCACTATGCCCAAGGATCTGGGTTGGAGCTCCCACTCCCCACCTGCAGGGGGACATTTCATGAGCAGTGAAGCAGGGGTCTCTGTCTCTCTCCCTCTGTCTCTCCCCCTCTCAATTTCTCTCTGTCTTATCAAATACAACAGAGAGAAATGGGGGGGGGCGGTGAGTGAGCGAATTAAGTGGGAATTTAAAACCACTGCAGAAGTGAAGCTATCTAAGAACTCCCAGGTCTCTGAGATGAATATGGTAAAGGGTTTGGGAAGAAAGATTTCCTTTTGGGTTCAACCAGGCTTCACTCGAAATGAATTTCAAAGGACACACGAGAGAGAGGTCTAGTTTATAAATTCATTTTTTAATATAGTAGTGCAGAAATGAAGTTAGAATAAAAAGCTCAGGGGACAGAATCCCCGATGGACTCTGAACCTGGTCCAAAATGGCAACAGACCCAAAGGATCAAAAAAGATCAGAGACCAAAAAGACCCAGATCCCACAAGCCCTCTTCTCTTTATACACAGCAGATGGAGGCCTCCATGGCTATTCAAAAGTAGAGCAATCCCTGTGAAGATTTTCACAAGCAGCGACTGTGTATAAATAAATTGATGGAGTCTACAGTCAACAATATTTATAACCTTTCCCATATTTGAGAGCTACTCTCTTCCCTGATCCAGCTTTCTAGCCCTTTTCCCAGCCATGACATCATTACCACAGACAATAACTTGGGTCCACTTACATATCAGAGGTCAGACACAGGAAAAAACTAGAATAGTTACGGGCCTTTTGGAATATAACTAAAATAGGCCTACTAGCTATCTCCAACAAAGAGACCCCAAATCTTCATCTGCAATATTCCAGCCTTAAGTTTCATGATTAGTCAACAATTTGACTGAGTTATATGTTAACATTTTTTTTTGAGACACTAGGTTCCAGATGTTACCATGATGCTAACCAGACTTCTCTGGGCAGACGACCCCACCAATGTGTCCTGGAGCCCCACTACCCCAGAGCCCCACTCCACTAGGGAAAGAGAGAGGCAGGCTGGGAGTATGGATTGACCAGTCAACACCCATGTTCAGCGGGGAAGCAATTACAGAAGCCAGACCTTCCACTTTCTGCATCCCATAATGACCCCGGATCCATACTCCCAGAGGAATAGAGAACAGGAAAGCTACCAGGGGAGGGGATGGGATATGGAGTTTTGGTGGTGGGAATTTTGTGGATTTGTACCCCTCTTATCCTGTGGTTTTGTCAGTGTTTCCATTGCATAAATAAAAAATAAAAATAAAAACAAGGCCAAAAAAGACCCAGACCTTACAAGCCCCCTTCTCTTTATACCCTTCTTATATCACACCAGGGCCCACTTTTCTTTTTTTTTTTTTAATTTTTTTTAAATCTTTATTTATTTTGAATAAAGACAGAAACTGTGAGGGGAGGGGGAAATAGTGTGGAAGAGAGACAGAGAGACACCTGCAAACCTGCTTCACCACTCATGAAGATTACCCCCTGCAGGTGGGGACCAGGGGTTTGAACCTGGGTCCTTATGCACTGTAATGTGTGTGCTTAACCAGTTGCGCCACTGCTTGGCCCCCAGGGCCTACTTTTCATTGTCCTGATGTGTTGTTAATGTTCGGAGGCTCCAGCAGGCTGGGCTAGCTTCGTGGTGGTGAACAGAGACTGACTTGGGGACACATGGCTGGGCTGAGAAGCTGCAGTTTAATCTTTATTCACGAATGGGTAAATCACCACACCATGTGCTTCCCCATCATTCTTTCTCCTCCGCTGCTCCTGGGACTCTGCATGTCCTTAGCATATGGGGCGGGGAGAAATAGGGGTGTGAAACTAGCAAGGACCAAACCATTTCTCTCAGAGGTAGGGTGAAGGGGACCAAACCAACACGAAGAATACCAACACTGATGAGACAAGGTCCTCCCCACTTCATATAGTAGAGAAAAAAAAAGTAATAAAAGAAGGAACCCTTCATCTAGTGGATTTCAGTTCCATGTGTGCAAATCCAGTGGAAAGAAAAATGTGTTAGTGTGTATTCCAGCTCCATATGTGCAAAGTAGACTTCTCCCCAAGTAGACAAATAAAACAGGAAGGAGAAAGGTCCCTAGCTCTAGTCTAAGAGTGAGGGGGCCCTTATTTCTCTTTATTGTTCTCTTAACACAGCTGTAGGTTCAGTTTCCTTTGGTTATTTGAATCATGCCAAAGACATCCCAGAGGTTGGACTGTATGGAGACAGCAAAAGAAAAATCCAGACCTGTCTCTCCAAATTCTACTGATAGAAAGGCAGGTCAGAAAAAAAGTATCTGAAATATAGGTACTTCCTCTTGCATTCCAACTATCACTTAACAGCTGTTCTCGCAGCTAGAAAGCATGATTTTCACTTGAGTCTTTACAGCTATTTATCAGCATCATTAGACAGAGACAGAGAAAAACTGAGAGGAGAGAGGGAGAGAGGAACAGAGACAGAAAGACACAGACACCTGCAGATCCGTGGCACCACTTGCAAAGCTTTTCCCCTGCAGGTGAGGACTTGGGAGCTTGAACCTAGGTCCTTGAGTATTGTAACATGTATATTCAACCAGGTGCACCTTGACCTAGCCCTGTTATTCTTTTATGTGTGGTGGATATATGTGAATTACAGAGCAGGTCTTCTATGAACATGTGTTTAGTGAGAAATGCACTAACCACCCTGAGCTCTGAATAATGCTTAGGAAGCTGAATATCCACCTATTTGGAAATAGCCTCCTGCTGGAGTGTATGTGATGTCACATGAAAAATGAGCTCAGCTCATCAGGTCCTGGTCAGAAGGACCATGTGTGTGGGGGGGAGGGCGGGGGGCTGGACAGTGATGCGCCAAAGTGAGCACACACATTACCATGTGCAACGACCCGTATTCAAGCCCTCAGTCCCGCCTTGCAACAGGGGGAAGCCTCCTGAGTGGTGAAACTGTGCTGCAGGTGTCTCCTTCTCTCTCTCTCTCTCTCTCTCTCTCTCTCCTTCTCTGTTTCCCTTTATTTCTTAATTTCCCTTTCCCCTATCAAGTTAGAAATAATAAATGCATATTTTTAAAAGATCAAAAAGAAAGTAAATTACATAAAGAAGGTGTACAGTCTTTCAGCCACCAATTTGCAGACACTACCAGAGTTCCATCCTGACTTCCCTGTGCAGATGACTTCACCAATGTGTCCCAGAACCTCACCTCCCAGAGCCCTATACCACCAAGAAAGATATAAATAGGCTGAGGGTATGAACTGATCTGATCTGTCAATGTCCATGTCCAGCAGAAAAGCAATTCCAGAGGCCAGAAATTCCATCTACTTCACCTTCAACATGAATTTTGGTCCATACTCCCAGAAGGGTAAATGATAGGGAAAGATGACCAGAGGGCTCTGTACCCCCATTCCACCAGGACTTGAAGCGTTTATCTCTGGAAAACACCAGAAAAAACCAGGCATTGTCTCTCTTATCTGAGAAAGAAGAGGAAAGAAAATATAAAGGAAAGACACCTGAAAGTAGTAATTGGTATAGAGGTGACTTAGAAAGGAAGAGAAGGCAGGAACATTGCAAAGGATGGGGGAAATGTTTATACACATAGATACGATAACTATAAAAGAAGCTCATACTGGTGTCTTTGGGGAACAACTGTAGTTTAAAATGGAGGAGATGGGGACACAGAACTCTGGTGGTGGGAACTGTATAGAATTAGTCCCTTATAGTCTTACAATTTTATAAATCAATATTAAAACACTAATAAAAATAAATTTAGAAAAGGAGGAGAAGAAGAAAGAAGAAGGAGAAGAAGATGGAGGAGGAGAAGGAGGGAGAGGAGGAGAAAGAGGGGGAGAAGGAGAAGTAGAAGAAGTAGAAAAAGGAGAAGAAGAAGAAGGGTCAAGGAACGAAGTTGGGTGAAGTTGAGTGAGAGGGTATGGGGATGAAGGGGGGGGCTGTGCAGGAAGTGTGATGGTGTCCATGTTTCTGCACAGTGTGAGGCTCCCTTTCATCTTTCTCTCCAAACAGGAAGTGGCTCCTTCTGCCAAAAAAAGAGTTTAAAACACCACGCTATCACTGCAGCCTGCAGAAGACAGATGATCCTACGAGGGAACACAGCTGCTAGAAAGAGCTCTGGTTCCCACAAAGAGACTGAATGAGACCTCCTGAGTCCTGCAGAAGCAGGACCCCCAGATCAGAGGGAAAGCAAGGAGGAAATTCAGCCAGGCTGGGAGTTGGAGTAGAAGTTTGGATGAAAGTGTTGCCAAATTCTTTGGCTCTTATGATCTGTGCTCCCAAGAATGAGTGGCCTTCACTGAGGTCGAGGGAGGAAAAGACAGAGAGTGAGGTGTTGAGGTTTTACAGGACAAGTGTATTAGGGGCAAAGTAGCCCTCCAAGGAGGGATATACTCGGAAGGAAAGTGAAGAGAGGTTCCCGCAAAGAAATGGGTAGGGTTCCTCGAGCAAGGTGTTCACACTGGGCAGAAACTGGGGCCCTTATAAAGAGCTCTGTTGTACTTCTGCTTTCAGGTATATATTTTGCAGTAGTTTACGGATACGTGTGAACATATGCTCTCTCTCACAGAAAGTGGTGTATATCTAGGTTTTGGGACTTTGTTAGAAAGTGAACCACCTGAGATGGAATTAGAGTATACTATGAAAGGAAAGGTCTCACCCGAGTAATGAAGCTGAAGGGTCGTCATTCCACACGTGAAGTCTCTGGACACAGTCTGAAGTGAAGCATGCTGAGGTGGCAATCGTTGTGTTGGTTAGGTTGTAATTGGCAGATGCAATATTATTTGATATGGATTGGGAGAGGCATACAGGAAAGTGGGCCCTATACAATGGATCTAGGACTGGGGGAAATAGAGGCTCTATAGTGGAGATGTGAGGTTCCTGCTGTCTTAGGGTTCAAA